>NC_086355.1:18038017-18275517 GCF_036324505.1 Eleginops maclovinus | reverse complement strand
TCGTCCTCCTTTCTTATTGGTCACCAGGGTTGAGAGAACAGGTCCTTTTTTGAGAGGGGGGCTCTCACTCCTTGCCTTGGGTGTCTAGGTTGAGAAGGAATGAGCATTTAAGAACATGTAACAGCTCTAAGAAGCATTAGAAAAGCAAGGCTGCTTTATTGTAAACAAGAGGAGTAGAATTGTTTTTGTTGTTGTTGTTGTTTGTCTTACTTTGTAAATATTTATATGTTTATGACATTGTTATCGATATATCGATCATCATTCAACAGGAAAGATAAAGAGGTCTAAAAACACTTCTTTTATTACTATGACAATACCTGTCTCATGATAACTATGTATTTGTATTCTAAGTGATTAGTCATTCTTACTTTAACTCCTTATTTTTTTACATCTCATTTTCTATTTATTTTTCTTTATCCTTTATTGATTTTCTGAAATGGAGAAACTGGTACAAAACCAATTCCCTCGGGATAAATAAAGTATTCTTATTCTGATTAAAGTGAAAGTAAAGCATGGTATAATCAACACTACTGTGCATAAACCTGGGCAATATGCTTATTTTATAGGGAAAATGTGCTGCAGAGTCCTCTCAGAAGTTATGAAAACAGAAGCTATACAACAGACATGTTTTTAAGAAAATAAGGTGATGATGAGCTGTTGCTAAGCAACTATTGCGTCTTTGCAAGCTGTTTTTTAAATGTCAGCCATGTCACCATGGTGATGTGAACGACACTAGTGAATGACTTAATGTTGGGTTGATTCTTTTTGTGCAAACTGAAAATACACAGACAGAATTTAAAGTCGTACAAAAGTCTAAAATAAAGATAAACGTTGTGCTGACAAAGCCATGGAAAATATGTTGGGAAAATCCTGGCATTTTTATACTTAATAAGTCTGATTGTCAGTTCTTGCAAACCTTGAGTTGTTTAAGGGAGGAAGGTCTGGGGAGGCATTAATGCTTTTATGTGTTTTTTTAAAAAGTTGTGCAGAATTTACTTCTGTTAGTTTCTTCCTGTTGCAAATCAAGGAGCCTATAAATATACAAACTGTTGGTTCCATTGTGTAAACAAAATGCAATAAAGTTAGGATAATCTGAAGATGTATGAGACGAGTCGATTGTTTATTTATATTCAATTCAACAACATTCTAGTTATCTCAACTTTTAACTCCATAACTTTCTATCCCATGCTGTGTTTCCTTGTCTACTATGATACCTGAACTCCCCTACGAAGATCAATAAAGCTTCATCTCATCTCATTTCACAAGTTGTCTTGGAGCAGAGAACTTACAGCAGCTTCTGTGGAGGCAGCTTCATCTGCCAATCGCAGGACTGGATTCTGAGAGGGTTTGAACACAGGTTTGGCTTTAATGGGTGGAGGTGGTGCCTTTGACTTGGCCATCCGGGGGCTGCCGTCTGGACCGGCATTGTTTCCAATCAGCTGACCAATCAGACTCTTCTCATAGCGTTCTCTGTTGGAAGAGGGAACTACTTCCAAGCGGACAACCGGGGAGTGCATTGCCTGCCGGAAAACTTCCTGGGCTCTAAGAGAGAAAAACAGACAGAGAAATGAGTGATGAGTGAGGAGGAATAAAGGAAAAGATTTAGAAAGTTGTGCGTATAACTTTGCGTATAAGCACACAACAAATGGCATGCATTTATCATTCAAACTAATCATGCCATGAATCACAGCTACATATAGTGTGAAGTCATCAATCTCTGACAGGCAAAGTAATTATGAAGGATCTCAAACTCAATTAAGAGGAAAGAAATACAAACATACAAAGTAAAATGTGTCTTGGTATATTATTTTTGATGAATACAAAATAAAAAACAATTAAAAGCTAATTATCATAAATGTGAATACAGTGGTAAAGATCTTAGGCTCATATATCCGTACTAAACTGATTTTAATGTATGTTTAATTCCAAGATTGATAAGTGTTGCTGTAACTCACTATTATTTTCATTGGCAATTACTTTTCAGAGGAATTCAACTGATTATCTTGTCAAATATCAACGACAAGGTATCGTCATTGTTCCCACTTAACATATAAAATGACATAAAGCTAAAAAGATAATATATAGATAGATAGATAACACATGTGTTAAATAGCCTGGAAATATTTAGTTTTGGACAAGTATGTCAAACAGTGTACGTCAGCGATTCTGAACAGAGGTCCCAATAGGATGCCAGGTGGAATGCCAACAATTCATTTACAATGAGAATATTTTCTTTTTGTTTCTGTTAAGTATATTTGTAATGTCCTATGTGAAAGTTTTATTATTGTCTAGATAGATATTTTGTTTTGGTAAAGTATGTGACACACTGTACATCACAGATTCTTGACTTGAATCCCATTAGGGGGCAGTGTACATTAATACACTTATTTTTATAGGAAACAACCGGAGGATTCCCCAGACCATCCAACAGAGGTCTTGGCTATTAAGCTGATTGATTTAAAAATAATATAAAGAAAAAGTTGTTTAATTTATAATTAGTTTAACTGATTGATCTTTGTTTAGCAAAAATGTAACCTGATAAAGCGTATCCCAGATGTTTGCAAAATGTGACAGGAAGTAAAACCATATCAGGTAAAATCAAATGTGTTTGTTAATTATGTTTCAAATAAAACATGTATGATAGATATAGATGTATATTGTGGTAATGTGTTAACCGTAGTTCATTATTCTAAGCTGCTATATACTGTATATCAATATGTAATCTATCAATATATCTACTTCTATCCATTGTCATAGTTTTTCTTCTTTTTTCTTCTGGTGGGTGTCTGTTTTGTTGCATATTTATCATTATTGGAGCAAAGTGAAGGCAGGAGAGAAAAGGAGATGCAACACAGAACAATGACACCTGTACAGCAGGCCATTATAATCTCATGATCCATAAGAGAGATCATTTTGCAGAGAATTACTTTATATCAGATTATGCTAAGTAAATTAGGGGGACCATTGTGTCAGGGGCGATTGGTACACACCATCATTCACCTCAGATAACCGACAGAGAAAATCCAGTTTATTTAAATTCTATTAGATTACTTTCCTATTATTTCCCGCTGAGATTATTATTAGATGTAAAATGATCATAAACTTTCTGTAACTAGAGCCTATGTTTAGAAAGTCATGCATAAGGATATTCACAATTGTATACATTAAATAAGCAATAATAATACTTTCAAAAATGTTATGTTTGACAGAAAGACATGCAGGCATACATCTGGTGATAAAACGACACTTGAGGAAGGTTCCATCTCATTAATGTATGAGTGGTTAATGTATCATTAATGAATATTGTGACTGAGCCTTTTTATACTCAGGTATCCAAGTTAAAGTACCTGTAAGTCTTTTTTAATGTTTCTTGTTTACTTTAACTCCATTTGGGAATATGATAATGTGTGTTAGGTTTAAGAAATACAGATAACAGAAGATCTTAGAAATGTAATGCACCAAACTCAATGGGCAGAAAACTAAGAACATATATGGTGCAAATGATTGATAAAAAAACTGACTGTGGAAACGAATGAGCAATGTCCATTCATAAAAAATAAGGAATTATAACTAGCGCTATAAAGTGCCAGGGATAATATTATTCTGTATGGAAATCCAAAAGAATGTGAATGTGAATAAATAGAGTGGTTTCTAGGCGAGTGTCTGTTAAAGCGTGGGTTGTCATATTTTCTTAATTCTACTCTGACAGAATTTGCATAATGAAACCATTAAACACTCTGGGCAGTCTGAGCAAATGCTTGTGTATCACCTTGCAGAAAGACACTTTGTTTTCATCATAGAAAGAACACCATACAGTGCAATGTGACTAGATGTGAAACATGTGTGTTGACATGTGTGTAGTCGTGCACAGATATTGTCATTATTTTTTCCTGATTGGACAATGCATGCAGACACCTTGTGTAAAAGAGATATTCTAATCAAGCATGCTACCTCAATATAGCTGCCAAGCTGAGACAAAGGGTGTGTGTGTGTTTGCGTGCAAGTGTGTGTTCGTGGAAATGGCAGACATAGGTTTCAGTGGACTTTCACTGGCCAACTTACACATATTTTACTGGAACAAACATAACATGTGAATAGCCATGTCATGACAGAGCAGTGCAGGCAAGAGGGTGTGTGTGTGTGTGTGTGTGTGTGTGTGTGTGTGTGTGTGTGTGTGTGTGTGTGTGTGTGTGTGTGTGTGTGTGTGTGTGTGTGTGTGTGTGTGTGTGTGTGATCATAATCAAACCTGTCAATGGTAAGAAAATGCCAGCTGATAGTGTGTAGTTTGTATTGATTTGTAGTCACAGACATTTGAATACAAGTTTAAAAAGGGAGCTGATGAAAGACTGTATTTTGTGTGTGTGTGTGTGTGTGTGTGTGTGTGTGTGTGTGTGTGTGTGTGTGTGTGTGTGTGTGTGTGTGTGTGTGTGTGTGTGTGTGTGTGTGTGTGTGTGTGTGAGAGAGTGAGTGGACTCATTCACCTATCTCTGAACAATATGCAGCAAACCCCTCCGGTGATAATCCCTTTACTTACAGTAGCGCATAAAGCATCTCTTGTATAATCTCATTAGCACCCTGAACACCGGACCAGGCCGATTGTGTAGACGGGACACACGTTGTAATGTGCTGTAATCATGATAAGATCCGCATCAATCCTTGTAATCTGTAGGAAATTGTTCTTACAGGTGTGTCTTCAGTCATTTTAATGCTCTGAAATCATGTTACACCCTTAAATACGCTCATGTTAATGTACTTCTGTTCAGGTGCTTCAGTGGTATGGTAAGCAAACTCCAGCGTGAAACATCTGGGTTCGAATGGATCTTGAGCAAATCTTCCCTTAGAGGAATGAAGCGGAGCGACACACAAAAGCCAGCTCTTAAGAACACACACACACACACACACACACACACACACACACACACACACACACACACACACACACACACACACACACACACACACACACACACACACACACACACACACACACACACACACACACACACACACACACGGATGAATGCGTAAGCAGTGCTCTCCAAACATCTGCCAAGTGTCTTTTCTACCGTTCTCTGGGATGGCAGTGCAACAGTGATATAAGCCCTCTGACAATGGGAAGGGGAATAAAACACACAGAGACCAAGGCAGCAGGGCAACAGGAAGAAAAGACAGACTAGGACAGACTTCAAAGGATTTCAGACAAGAATGCATCAGCTCATATATACACTTATTCTTTTTCTTTTGATGATCGTTTTCTCTATTTTTTTCCTAATACTATTTCATGTACCGTATTTTCCGGACTACAAGGCGCACCTGAATATTAGCCGCACAAGCTAAAATTAGGGGGAAATCCTGTTTTGTTGATACATTAGCCGCACCGGGCTAAAAGCCGCAGGTGTTTTAATGTTTAATTACCATATGTAAGAGAATATACATATATCTTTCTTAGTGTAAATTTGCGGAAGTTTGTTATTTTTTCCGCGTAGTCGGGAGGGAGTTGCTGACACACAGTCGTCCGCGCCCTGATGGACACCCAGTCTTCAATAAAGTCTTCAAGTTTGGGCCATCTGCTTTTATTACCTCTGAAAGCTTTTTCCGTCTTTTTGGACTGAGCCAGTTCTTCACGCTGGCGTCTCCAACGTCTCACCATTGATTAGTTTATACCAAGGGTACGTACAGCAGCTCTATTTCCCTCGTTGAAAGCCAAATCGACTGCCTTTAATTTAAAAGCTGCATCATATGCATGTCTTTTGTTTGCCATAATGAGGGTTTGTGGATGAAGCTTCCTTTGCTCCTGTAATACTCGTCTTGCTCTTGCTAATCTAGTCTCTTTTTCGCGCTAATAAGTACGGCACTACTTTGCCTGGCGGACGGACATGTGACCAACATACCACTCTTTTCCCCCGTGACTGTGTGTTTGATCACATGCCCTTCCATAGAAAAAAAAAAATCCATAGAAAAGCCACACAGGACTATAAGCCGCAGGGTTCAAAGCTTGTGCAAAAAGTAGCGGCTTATAGTCCGGAAATTACGGTACATTAATGTAATTTAAAACTCCTTTGCACATGTTAAAAGCTCAACTCTCGCTTTAATAGCGTTTGTTCACCTAAATCACATAGGTGTGTGTCAGCAGTAATAAAGGCAAGATTAGGGCTTCACAATTTAGATAAAAATAACAAACACATACTTTGCCCTAAACCAATATTTGGCTTCTTGTGATTTGAATATTCCACTAGTACATACTCAATAGATTTTACATTCATTGGGAACCATTTGTCAGACAAAGCTGAATTGGCACTTTAAATAATTAGGATTTATAGCCCTACATACACTTAAAACCACAAATTGAATGTATAATATACTGTAGATGTAATGTGAGATGTTCCTGAAGCACAAATATGTATACATGTTTACAGTCAAGTGATAATTGTAGCACGATGTTGTTGTTTGATACTGTACCAAGATCATTTATGTTTTCTCTGTAATATTGAGAAGGCATTTCTCATTCACAGACAGTGTGGCACTCACTGGCTGAATGTCTTGTCCATGAGGTCGTTGTTGTTGATCATGACGATGCACTCGTCCTCTTGGAAAAGGCCCTCCTTTCGTGAGCGGCTCTCCTCCTCCACTCCACGGATGTACAGACCGAGGGACCTGAATGGAGAAGAAGGGGGGGGGGGGGGGGTTATGGTATGTTCCCATCACTTCTTCTTTTTACATACACAAGCAAGCAGACTGTCTTAGTGACATCCTGAGTGTGTCCCAGAGGACTGATGTGTCTGATGGGGTGAGCCTCAGAGACTGTCCATATGGTTTACTTATACACAGCTGTTATACAGGTAGCCACTATGATGGTCGAATAAACTGATGCCCTTCCCTATTATGCTTTTCGGGGTTTTCCCTTACCTGTAATGTATTATATGTTAGACTCAATAAACACAACGTTTATATCACTTTAGTGACTTTATTCCAGTTCAGAACAGGACAACTCTGTGGCCACCATTTCCACTGTAACCGGTCTCCATCAAGTAACTCAAACATACAACGCATGTGCACAAGCGTTCCCAGGGTCAAAAGGTTACAAAGAGGGAAAATACAAGTTAACATTATATATATACAGCCGCATAAAAAATTAAGAGACCACTTCAGCATTATAATTTTCTCTTGTTTTATTATTTATAGCTACAGTATGTCTTTGAGTTGAAGATCTTTTTTGTATTCTATAAACTACTGACAATATTTATCTGTGTTGGAATTCAACAGACACTGGAATGGCTGCCATACATGTAGAGATAAACATTTATGAAACATTTGGAGTGGTCTCTTTTTTTTTCTGGAGCTGTACTTGTTAATGCATGTATATGGTCTGCAAAGGCTAAAATCCCAAAGTTCCCTCCAGAGGGAGTTTCTCACATACAGCTGATATCTCCAACACTCAAAACTCAAACCAAAATGGTCTAGCTTTATACCTTGGCAGGTAAGAATGTATTTTCAATTGTGGGGTGAACTGTCCCTTTAATATCACTCTTTGCCTTACCAAATCACAGCTTAACAAAGCAGAGGTGATGACTCTGCCTCTCTAAAGAGCTCAGCTGCAAGAGGAGGAAACTAGGTTAAGAGGTGAAAGGGATGATGGGAAATGGTGGAAAGAGATGGAGGTGTTTAGGAAAAAAAGGGGGGAGGAGGATAAAGGAAAAAGAGAGTGAGGAATTTAAGGAGGAGATTAGCGGGGTCAGGTGAGTCATGAGAACAGCCGTAAAAGCTCATCCTGCTTTGCTGTAGGAAATCCCCGTCCACTGTCTGACTGTCACACACCCCGAGAAGAGCCCTGCAGAGCGGTGCAATTCTTCCTCTTTTTTTTCCCCATTGCGTGAGAGTGTGTTCCACAAGGTTAAGAATTCCTTATGAACGCAGGGCGAAAATTATGCGCACATATGTACTGTAGCAGGTAAACAGAGAAGATATCCTAGGAGGGCAGAATTAGAGCTTGTTTAGATGGGTGTTGCTTTGTGTTTGTGTTTGTCTCGGTTCACACAACTTACCGTCCACTGAGTGATGAGCTGTAAGGGACCACGTGGATTCCCAGGGGGCTGTCCTCTCCCAGGATCTCCACTGTTCTAGTCAGGCTGCACAGTTGAAAACAAAAACACAGAATACAATGATGAGGAGGAAAACTAAATAAGCATGCTTCGATATATTAGGGGTAAAGTTTTGTCACAGTAACATACAGGACAGGTTTGTGTTTTTGAGACATTTTGCAGAGTGATTAAACAATCAGGGACCCATCTGTGACCAAAGCCAGGTGCTGGAATGATGTGTAACACATAAAGCAGAAAGATGTCGTGCACATATGCACAGACCATAGAACAGGAAATAGAGATGAACTAAGACTGGAAAACAGGACCGCAACACATACAGTAGGATGTCTACTGTTGTAGTAAAGCTGCACAGTTGAAGACACAACCATACAGACACCACACACATTAAATCAATGAGATAAACAACAAGATGTGTTGTATTACGTCACAAAAATACAACACAGGTACAAGTTATTTCACAGTAAGAAAAAGAGTAGATTTAAGTTCTGTTCTATTTGCTTCCATTGACAAATAATGATTACCCGGCCAGGGAACATCTAGAACACAAAGAATATAAATGTGAAAATGTAATACTCATATGCAAGGAACATAAAACATGGCGTAGAGACCAAATGAGACTGGACCATAACAGAGAGAGACATGAAAGGTGTTTGTGATGGAACGCATAAACAAATAACAGGATATATATTGGGGAAAATTATAATCTGAAATCAGAAACCTTCATTTATAAATGAAATGCATTAAAAATAATAAAACAAATAGAATACAAATGTGTAAATAAACATAGGAAGTTGAAGTTAGAATGTGCAATTAAAAATAAAATAAAGACTGTTCAAATTAAAGCAAAATGTCCTAAAACATTGAATATAAAAATAAGTTTACAAACATAAGAATTTAAAGGAAAATGTGATAATTGCAAAATAATATATGTTGTGAGTCAGGCTGTTGGTTTATTTAGCACGCAGCTGTGTAAAAAGCAACTGATTACACATACAATGTATAACAATGTGACTCTGCTAAAGGAAAACTTTGAAAGTTTCATCCTGGATTGGCACATCACTTTCCATGGAAGCATTCAGCGTGCTAAAAATACTTTTTTGTGGAGGCCAAAATCCCTGTCTGTGAACCCGGCCCTTAGAGAAGGGAACGCAGACAAAGTCAAAACAACTGCTCCGTCTCTGCTGGTGAGCTTATGTTTTTTCCAAACTTTTTTTTTTGTGTACCATTCATCTCGATGGGGTTCTTCCTGTCTTTCAATCCCTCAATGTCTCGTTTGTGTTATTCGAGTGCGTCTGCTTTACATTCTGTCTGTGTTTTTAATGTGTGTGCACGTTGAAGTCTTTGTTTGTTTGATTAGTTTATCTATCAGAGCACAGCCATTAATCCTCCCCTGACCTTCTCCCTGCTCCCTGTGGGTGCTTTTTTTCTAAGTGAGTTTGTCTGAACTTAGTTTTGTACTCTTTAGTTCTCCTCTCTAGACCATCCATCCGTCCCTAAACCCTCGTGAACTGATAGCAGTGCAGATGCTGATAACATCCAGAGAGAGGCTGCGTGATGATTCATGGGAGGCAACGGGGAGAAAGATGCGAAGTACGAAAACAAGGTCTCCCCGATGCCGACTCATAGTCACTCAGCAAATTTGAGTTAATCCAGACAATAGCAAATGAGGGACCGCCAGAGAGAGGAAGGCCAGGGCAGAGGGAGGAAGGATGGAAGAGCGAGAGTGAAAAGAAATGGGACGAGTATTAAAGGTCTCCTATTGTGAACAATATATTGTAGGGCAATATCTATACCAAACAGATCACCCATTGTAGCCATGCCTCATACCCCTCTATTTCAGCCCTGTTCCTAAAGTGCTAATTCTGTGACTGTCGCTTTAAATTTGAGCTGACCTGAAGCTGGCCATGCCCCTTTGGAGCATCATGCAGCTCTCTCTCCTCTGTGAAAGTTTTCTACGGGGGCAAGATACTCAGCTAACCACGAGAACAGAGACATTATATGTATTATAAATACAACAACTCTAAGTGCCTCTTGCAGAAATACTGAACACACAGAGGTGCTGCGGAGGGGATTCAGCTCACGTGGGAGGGACATTGCCAGGAGTTCAATGTAAAGCCAGCCCACATTCGGGACGTCATACCGGCAGCAAATCTGGATCAGCTCGTTTGAACCCCGTTTTCAGAGATGATAACGAGGTAAACAGAGAGGGGTTGTGTTTTCTGACACTTTGCGAGTCTCCTTACACACCGGGGACACATTTATGTAGAAAATACATCAAAAAGAGCATTTTGCATAAAAGGGGACCTTTAAGACAAGGATGGGAGAAACAGACAGAGGGAGATCATGTGTAGGATGCAGTGACAGGACACACTAAAGGGAGGCGAGACTAAAAAGTATTCAAAGTTTCATAATGTATACTAATTATAATGTGTTAAGTTTGTGCAGTAGTGTTGAAAAGTGACTCAACTATCATAATGCATGATATGTCTAGCTGCTGAAACCATCAAATTATATTCATTTGTAGATGGTGATGATGGTGAAAATATAATTGAATTGTCTGTAAAAAAAACATTTTAATTGGCAGTTTGAGTGATGGACAGTGCTGGAAATATTGTATAATGTCCTGTTTATGTGAAGGCTTAAAGGGTCCCTATTATGTTCTGGGGGTTTTCTCTTTCCTGACGTGTGTTATGTAGGACTTCTGACATGTAAAAGTTCCCTGCAGAGTTTCTCTCGCACACTCCCCTGCCCCTGCCTGAAACACCTTCATTAAATTCCTTTGTTTACTTCTGTTATATAGTGACATCACTATGTAACTGTGGCAGCGGGGTGTGGTTAGGGCGCCGGCTGCTGGAGTGGTAGGAGTGGCTCAGCCGGAGGCCAGACAGCTGATCGGGATCAGGTAATCAGGCACTGATTAAAGTCATGGACGTAACCTGGTTCTGGGTTCTTTTGCAGTAGACTGGGTCTGAGAGAGAACGGTCTCCACCTCCCACGCCGAACGAGAGCGATTAGCCAGCAAGAACGTTGTTAACGGGCTGTACGAAATAAATATATTTTGTTTCAAAGTACCAGTGGTCCTTCCATCATTGGGAACCCAAGTGTGAGCCCGAATGCTCACAGTAAAACTTGTATTTCTATTGGCTAGTGCTAAAGTACATTGAATGTGATATGCTAAGGGGCGGGGCATTTCTGACATCTCTAAGCCGTTACTGATTGCTTGTAAATGATAAAGAAAATTGCTTACATAGGGTATGTGGTATACAGTTGAAGTAAAACATAAGAGTCTAAAATAAGAGGCAAATACTAGCAAGTTATTATGCTCACAATGATTATGCTACAAGCTGATGTTAAGCAGGGAATGTTTGTGAAGGTCAGTATTTTAATAAAGAATGTTACAAGGCCTGATGGTAAATGGTATCCTTGAACATCACTATCAAAATGAATGCCGCTCCGTCATGTTCATGCTGATATATTTTTAGATTGATCATCTGAAAATCTTGATATTCTGTTGACACAGGATGAAAAGATCAGCTAAGTCATTACGATTCATCCTCAAGGGATCGAACATGTTAATTAAACCAATAGATTGTGTGATAGATTTCAGCATAGTGGTCCCCATATCTAGATCGGGACCACTACGCTTACATAAAGTCATATTTGGTTAAAAGGAAAAGGAAAGAATAAAGAGGAGACAGATAGAGAGAGAAGACTAAAGAAGAAAAGCAGAGAGAAAGAGGGAAAAGATGGTGAAAAGAGAGGCAGGTCTGGAAGCTATAAGAGTGAAATAAAGGGAGGAGGCATTGAATTAATTAGACAAGCTAATGAATAGCATTAATATGAGGCAAAATAAAATCCACTCCTCCCTCTATCCCTTTCTGCTGCTCTGCCTCTGATCTCTAACACTCCCACTACAACTCACATACACGCACTTGAGATCCATTTGGGTGTTTTATTTTTTGTGTGAGATGTTTGACAGGCTGCATCGCTGCAAAAAATTGAAGTGGGGGTGAGAAAGGGAGAGAGATAAAATGGGTGAGACTTGAGGAAAAAAAGAGAGAGGTTGCGCGATGAGAGAACAAGAGCCGGAGAAAAAGAGCCCGACACACAGAGCGGCAGAGAGATGAAGAGAGCAGGTGTTCTCTTTATTCACCTGCCACTTCACTGATCCTCGCTATGAAAGACAGAAACACAGAGGAAAAATAACAAAAAGGGAGGATGTGCATTACCAAACCACTCTCTTTCTCTCACCCTCTCAACCCTCATCCCCCCTTCCTTTCTCTCTTGGCTGATCTTCAAAGTGCAGAGAAGTAGGGAGAAAGGGAAAACAGGAAAATGTACAATACTGCTAAAGGTTAATGTATGCAAGGACATAAACACACCATAAAATAAATTCAACACTCTTAATGGAAGTTATTTGATGAATGGATGAGATTATTAACAGAAATAATTAAAGCTGCTCGCTAAACGGGCCTTTTCATTTTCTACATATCAGAGTAACTGTAAGCAAGCAGTTTGAATAGTTTTAACTGATGTAAATCGACCAAAGATTTGAATTGTCCTTAGACTGAAGACCTCATTGTTTGATATATTTGTGCTATCCACTATTTCTTTGAATTATAAGATCAAAATTGACACAAATGGACACTAAAATATGAATTTTTCTGATAAAGACAAACATAATATTAAAAATGGGAGACTTCCGGGAAGGGCAGGCTAATAAAAGCTCATCTCAAATGTGTTCAAAACTAAGAGCAATGTGTGACAACATCTTGTGAATATCAGAACAGTTATATCCAGGAAGTTGGAAAGTTTGACACATGTAAATCGTCCACAATGTGGTCTTCATCTTAGACCTACTGTACAACCCTATCATTTCATCTATTGAATGTTCCATCGCAATTTAGCGTTAAGTGGTGATTCCATAATGTATGAAAAAAAATCCGATCTTTGCTTGAGGAGGAGTTTGTAAAAGTGTGCTTAAAACACAGGAAAAATGCATTATTCTAAATAGGACACTTCCAGGGAACGTATGGCGAATGAAGTCTCTTTTTTTATGTCCACAATAAATAAGGCAATGAATTTCGAAAATGCTGGAATAACTGTATGCGACCACAGTCGTACCACTCAGAAGGGAGTGCCACAGAGTCCGCTGGCAGCTTTAAAAACATGTCACTGCAGGTGTATGCCAGTCCTGATGTTTGTGCCAAATATTGCCACCGTCAAGCATCTTAAGGGGGAGTTCAGGTAAATAGTGCGCATAAAAACAAAGGGTTCCTTCCTTCCCATAATAATAAAGTGTGGGTACACTGAGTTTATTGCCCTTTGTAAAAAGTGAGTGTAGAGAGTGTCGTATGTTCCTCTGATAAATAGAAGTGTTATAATACCATATAAATATACTCTTTCACATCCAGTTTGTCTAGTGCATCCAATGAAACCTCTTTACCTTTTCACCTGCTAGCTTCTATTACACAGTGCCTTATTTCACAAAGAAATATAGTAGGATGGCAATGCTATTCCAATAAACCAATTTACAGTAAATCTGTTTCCCAGTATAAAAAGCACATTTTGATTCAAAGGTAATGAGTTTTGCGGTGACCGTGCTGTGTGGTTAAAATGATGATGAGTCATTACTGTTTTTATAGGTGTAGCTTCACACACACACACACACACACACACACACACACACACACACACACACACACACACACACTTATTCATTTTACTTACGCTTTGCTGTTCCAATATTTATGGCAGCACTCCTCTGCTCATTTTGGACTTTTTTTGCAATTTCAAGGATCGTTTCCCCGGCGACCACAGAAACCATTACATCACTTTTACATTACTCACAGCTGAGATGGTTTCTATGTGAGTGTGTGTACATGAGATGATATGTGTAAAAAACTAAGTTCATGAGAATGTGAAACAAATGTGTGTGTCTGAAATAATCACCTATATATCTACTCTATGGACTCTATAGTGCCATAAGGCCACATAAAAGTAAGTATAACCAATATACTCTTGTTTACCTTAATCCAGACATTCATATGAATTTATTTTAATCAGAACTTGGTTTTTTTTGTGTGTTTATGAGCTCATTTTTGCCATTTGTAGTTTGTTCCTATGGAGAGGATAAAAAATTGTTTGGCTGATATCAAATACTGTAGTTCTCTTATAAGTACGATTGTAAAGAAGTCTATGAGAAAATTACACTATTTCTCACTTCCTCACAAGTTCATGGTCTCAATTCAGGTCTGTTTCAATAAAGCATGATGTTCATTTTGTAAATTATATTTCCACAAAAAAGCACGGTTGACTTTAGGGGGCGGGGCTACCTTGAGATTCTCAGGTTACTAGGGAGTGACACTATTACGCAGTTGTATTAAATGCCAGCTTCAGCTTTTAAAAATGTTTTTGTAAATACAATTAGTCTGAAGCATGTTCTACTCGAGCCAAATGACCAATTAATATAACAATGAATGTAGAATACTGATACAGTGGGGCAAAAAAGTATTTAGTCAGCCACCAATTGTGCAAGTTCTCCCATTTAAAAAGATGAGAGAGGCCTGTAATTTTCATCATAGGTATACCTCAACTATGAGAGACAGAATGAGAAAAAAAATCCAGGAAATCACATTGTAGGATTTTTAATGAATTAATTTCAAATTATTGTGGAAAATAAGTATTTGGTCAATAACAAAAGTTCATCTCAATACTTTGTTATATACCCTTTGTTGGCAATGACAGAGGTCAAACGTTTTCTGTAAGTCTTCACAAGGTTTTCACACACTGTTGCTGGTATTTTGGCCCATTCCTCCATGCAGATCTCCTCTAAAGCAGTGATGTTTTGGGGCTGTCGCTGGGCAACACGGACTTTCAACTCCCTCCAAAGATTTTCTATGGGGTTGAGATCTGGAGACTGGCTAGGCCACTCCAGGACCTTGAAATGCTTCTTACGAAGCCACTCCTTCGTTGCCCTGGCGGTGTGTTTGGGATCATGGTCATGCTGAAAGACCCAGCCACGCTTCATCTTCAGTGCCCTTGCTGATGGAAGGAGGTTTTCACTCAAAATCTCACGATACATGGCCCCATTCATTCTTTCCTTTACACGGATCAGTCGTCCTTTGCAGAAAAACAGCCCCAAACCATGATGTTTCCACCCCCATGCTTCACAGTAGGTATGGTGTTCTTTGGATGCAACTCTGCATTCTTTCTCCTCCAAACACGACGAGTTGAGTTTTTACCAAAAAGTTCTATTTTGGTTTCATCTGACCATATGACATTCTCCCAATCCTCTTCTGGATCATCCAAATGCCCTCTAGCAAACTTCAGACGGGCCTGGACATGTACTGGCTTAAGCAGGGGGACACGTGTGGAACTGCAGGATTTAAGTCCCTGGCGGCGTGGTGTGTTACTGATGGTAGCCTCTGTTACTTTGGTCCCAGCTCTCTGCAGGTCATTCACTAGGTCCCCCCGTGTGGTTCTGGGATTTTTGCTCACCGTTCTTGTGATCATTTTGACCCCACGGGGTGAGATCTTGAGTGGAGCCCCAGATTGAGGGAGATTAGCAGTGGTCTTGTATGTCTTCCATTTTCTAATAATTGCTCCCACAGTTGATTTCTTCACACCAAGTTGCTTACCTATTGCAGATTCAGTTTTCCCAGCCTGGTGCAGGTCTACAATTTTGTCTCTGGTCTCCTTTGACAGCTCTTTGGTCTTGGCCATAGTGGAGTTTGGAGTATGACTGTTTGAGGTTGTGGACAGGTGTCTTTTATACTGATAACGAGTTCAAAAAGGTGCCATTAATACAGGTAACGGGTGGAGGACAGAGGAGCCTCTTAAAGAAGAAGTTACAGGTCTGTGAGAGCCAGAAATCTTGCTTGTTTGTAGGTGACCAAATACTTATTTTACCGAAGAATTTACCAATTAATTCATTAAAAATCCTACAATGTGATTTCCTGGATTTTTTTTTCTCATTCTGTCTCTCATAGTTGAAGTGTACCTATGATAAAAATTACAGGCCTCTCTCATCTTTTTAAATGGGAGAACTTGCACAATTGGTGGCTGACTAAATACTTTTTTGCCCCACTGTATATCGTGCTAGCTAAGTTTACTAAAGCTAGCGTTAAATGATAACTTAGCATTTGCAATGGTAGCAGTGCTCTAATCGAAATATGGTCACTTCAGGCTCCAAGCATTAAGTATTAGAAAAGAAAAAATGCCTCAAACTCAAGGCTTCAAAACGGCAATCCACACAACAATGTGTGACATCACAGGGACCATGTCCACTTTTATACAGTCTACTGTATGAGCAATACACTTTCCATTAACTGAGGTCAAGGGTGCCAGACAGAGCGGCACATTGATCAATGACGTTATGGCCATTATATCAAATTTACAACTGTTCTCTGCCTTGGTTTTGTAATAGTCATGCTATTGCAAAGATTGGCCTTGGTTTGCTCGAGTGGACGCATGGGTTTTGTATGTTCATGAAAGGATAACTCTGTTTTATTCTCTGTAAAAGACTGGGATAAAGCCAGTAAACGAGAAAACATTTAATTACATTTGTTCTGCTTGAGCCTGATGGAAAAACCTGGTTGGCTGGGACATGGTGCGTTTGGGGTCACATCATAACCATCATGAGTTGTTCAGCATCCATAGAGACCACAAAGAAATCCATAATATTAGTACAATTTGATACCTAGAAAAAGTTGTTGAACAAGATGAATTTGATATATAGCTCCGGAAAAAATTAAGAGACCTCTCCAAATGTTTCTTAAATCTGTATCTCTACATGTATGGCAGGCATTCCAGTGTATGTTGAATTCCAACACAGAGCAATATTGTCAGTAGTTTAAAGAAGTCAAAGATATATCTATGAATAATAAAACCGGAGAAACTGAAAATGCTGAAGTGGTCTCTGTATATTCTCAATTTTTAAAACGTTTATTGGTTTAAATGTGCTTGATAAGATGCAATGGAAGGAAAATATAATGTAAAATGACCTTACTCTACATATTACAAGGTTACTTCCTGGTTCAACTTGTGTCAGTTATTAACATATGCGAGGGTGATTGTGCTAAACAATTTTTGATGAGTTCACCTATCGAACAGGTGTGTAAAAGAAATACAATTACAAGAGGATTCATACGTAGTCTTTAAGTAGTTAAGAAAATAAACCTCACTGTTATCACATTATTCTGACACAAAGACTGACAGATTAAATAATTACTTTTCCATCCACATAATATTCAGCTACAGTATTAGGCTGAAAAAAGCATTACCCACGAAAGGCAAGATGTTTAATGAAAGGGTGTAACGTGTTATGCGTCATGAGATTTGCAGAGAAATAACAGCAGGAAAATGTAGACGCTGAACACCAAATGTAGAGATGATGATTTCCGTTTAGCTAGGGCTACGCTACGATGGGAAAAAAAGGAATGGATTCGTACTAGACACTGTTCACATAAACCTAACAAAGTTTGTAACATACACTACCTTCCTCACCGTAAAATAAGCAAGCAAACACACACACACACACACACACACACACACACACACACACACACACACACACACACACACACACACACACACACACACACACACACACACACACACACACACACACACACACACACACACACACACACACACACACACACACACACACACTTGCTTACAAGGCCCAGAGGAGACACGGGGCATTCTGCATCCCTAGTACTTCATTAGGCAGCCCTCATTAGTGTATGCATGTTCTGTGCTCAGTTGTTCCTGCCTGAAGTGAAAAAACAGTCGCAAGTGTGTTTGTAGCTGTTTATTTCTAACGGCCATGTGTGTAGGGCGGCCTCCACATGTTTGTGAGTGTGCATGTGTGTGTGTGTGTGTGTGACCCTGACCCTGTTTTTTCTACAGTCTTTTGTAGTGGGCTAATGATGGGGCTTCGTTACAAACTATCACTGTAAGGGCCTTGATCTGGATTAGGAAACAGCTTTAATGAAGGGAAAGTAGGACACAAACACACAAATGAACATCAGCAAACAGGAACGTAGTGCACATAGCTATCCTAAAAATGACATAACATAAAGACAGTATGTGGACAATAGCAGAAGAGTTACACTGACCTGCCGTTGTAGGAGTGTTTGCTGGGGGGTCGGTCTACCCCTGCTGGTTTTTCCACAGCTGGACTCGCCGCCTGCAGAGAAAACACACAAACACATTTTTGTGATTGAGTTAGAGACCTCAAAAAAAGAGCAGAACAAGCTCCAACAGCACATTCAATCTGTTGGGGAGTAGAAGACTTCATGGCTGGATAAAAGACAAAAAATTAATAAAAAAAAGGGGATAACATGAATTCCAAGACATGTGGATGAATTATCTAATACACCTTTCAAATTAACAAAGAGTTTTAAGGAATGATTAAGTGGAGGCATTAGCGATCTCTCCATGTTTTAGAGTTTTGCTTTTAAGGCACTACACGCAATATAAAAGCCTGAGATTAACAAGTAAGCCTTCGCCATTTGACAGACACATAAAGGAAATGAATGAATTGACGAGTGAAGGAGCCGCTACGTTGATGGATGGATGATGTACAAATAGCAATTAATATGTGCGGGCAAGAAGAAAGTGTTGCCAAGCAGTAATAAATAACACTGTCAATGGGCATGGCAACCGGGAGAAAGAGTGAGAGAGGTGTGAGGAAGAAGAGTGTAAATGTGAGCCAAGGGAGCTGTCATAATTACTTAATACAATGACATGAAGGGTGTGTGTTGTGTGTGACACGCAGAGGTGAGCTCCACAGGGACCGGGTTAGAGGCCCAACAGTATAAGGATGATATATCGTCTGATGCTCAACATGGGACAGTGTGTGCGTGGACATTATTATGTGAATGACTCACATACGTTTGAGAGTACAAGGAGTCAACACTGTATCATGAATATATGTGGGGTTTTAGAGAGATCACACATTTGTAAAACAAAAACGCCGGACATCTACCGTATAAAGTTTTCTGTTTGTAAAGATTTGAAAGGGGACTTATTGATTTAATTGGTCTACAGGGACCGTAAGTCCTTGTGTCAACCACGCCAGCTGCATTTCTACTAGCATTTCTATTTTAAAAGGGGCCCTATTATGCATTCGTAGGTTTTTACCTTTCCTGAAGTTATGGTTTTTAGTGCATGTAAATGGTCTGAAAAGGCAAAAATTCCAAAGTTCCCTCCAGAGGGAGTTCCTCTCCCATGTCACAGTAGAGGCACAAAATATTTGTAAAATTCAAAAGTGGTCTTCATTATCCATATTATGGGAGAAATAGGAATTAGTTTATTAGAAATTGAACCCTTAATGATTTTTTGAATGAAGGACAATTGTATCTACAAAAACCACAGCTCTTACAGTTATTATCAGATATAATATCTTACTATAACCAAAAAGAAATGCCATGATTACACTGTAAATAATATACACGTATGCACACTTAATTTTGGTTTACATATATTGTTATAAAGTATACTAGTTGCTCAGCTGAAAAGTATATGCGCTATATTTAAGATTTTTTATAAAAGGGCAAAATAAGACATAGCTGTGATTGGTCAGACTCTAATCGCATTCAGAGGCTTATTTAAATGTATTTTGAATTGTATGTAAATCCCTATGAAAGTATCTCAAGCATGCCTTGTGACAATGAAATCAATGTCCTGGTTATAATTCAGTCGCATTCTGCATATGTCTGCATATGTGCCCAGGGATATCTAAGTTCAGGCGTGTGCGTGTATGTGTGAGCATATGCAGACAAACGCATGCAGGTCAATAAGGCTCAATGTTAGCAGTAGGCACTAATGGACTCTTAACATGACCCTTCACCTTTAACCTCTCCCTCTACTGCCTCCATGACCTACACCACCTGTCAGGGTGAAGCAGCAGAAGGGAAGCAAAGAGAGAGCTGAGAGCCAGACGGATGAGTAATGAAGAGAGAAAATGTCAGAGAGCTGAAGAGACTCAGGCTGGGTCGAGAAGTGGATGAAGATTCGAATGATGAGAAGAGAGGGATAAAGGTGAGATGAGACTTGACGGGGAACGACAGACTGCAGATACTGTAACCATATGTTTGGGGTTCGGTGGCTTGGAAATCAATTAGTCTGGCCTAGCTGCAGATGCTGTCATGTGAGCCTAATTACTAACGGGATGACAGGTAACATTAATTATCCTAACCTCTTTGTCATAACAACAGCCACTCATACATTAATTGGAAAGTCTTTGGTGCTTAATTGCATGTCTCATTTAATAACTGCACGTAGGAAAAAGTCTCTGTTTCTTTGGAACACCAATGTGTTAATTAAAAAAGGCCAGGACCTTATGGTTCTTATCAAAGGGTAATTCAAAACCAGTAAATGAATCTAAAGAAATAAACGTGTCTCATTAGTCATGCTAACCTTAACATGTTATATAAATGTGTGAAAAGTGACTTGGACGTTATCTTTTTGGCGTGAAAAAGCTTGAAATCTGAAGACTTTCCGAAAAATGTCAAATGTATTTACATTAAATAAATTTATGAAAATTGTATTAGTCACCATTTACATGCACCAAAAAAACACAATACCATAATTTCAATAAATGTGAGAAATGTATAAAGTGGCTTGTACATTATCTGTTCTGCTTGAAAAAGCATAAAATATGTAGTATATGTCAAAGTTTCATATTTAATTATATAAAGGTATTAATATCTGACTAGTCAACCATTTATATGTACCAAAACAAGCAGATAATACCATACCTTTAGTTAATTAACTCAATAACTTCATATTTATTTATTATTTACTTTCATTGGCTTATATTTAGGCAAATTGAAAGCCATTGGAAAAAGAAAAAAAAACATGCCAAAATGAACATGTTCCAAGGCTGATTAGCACTGTCAGACAATCATTGCTTTCTCTTAATAAAAATTGTATTTCATTGAAATGTACGAAATACAGCTCAATAAAGAAAGACTTTTATTCACGTGAAGCTTATTTGAGTTAATGATTGATGGACCAGATTCTCCATTTGAAAAACAAACACAAAAAATGTACTCATGAAATGACAAAGATGTATTATAAATATATCAAAGACAACTGCAGGGATACAAATTAATACATTAGTCTGCCGACCTTGGACAGCTCAATCGATACATGTGAACATTAGCGGCCCTCCAAAAAACTGGAGGGTAGAGAAGCCCAATTTCCATTTTAAGTCAATGATGGATAATCCTACCTTGAATAACTACGCTTATAATGAATGAGTCTCCTCGGTCCAATATAATAATTGCTAAAAGCGGATAAAAAAGAGTGAACTATTAGTGATATTACTAATTACTGAATAACCAATCAGGCTAAGTGTTCCCTGAAAACACTTACAGAGTGACTATGATAAATTATTAGAAATTCATGCTGGAAATTCTGCTTATGCGATTGTTGTGCAGAGTGTGTGAGTGTGTGTGTGGGGGGGTGGGGGGTGTGTGTGTGTGTGTGATAGACTTAAGATAATTCATCTGAAATACTGAAGTGAGTCTGCGTTTTGATAAATACCATGTCATAGGGCCAGAAGTCTGATCCGTAAAATAAACCAACAAATAGTTGGAATGTACCATTATTTTTCTATTAAACAAGTTTAGCTCATTGAGTTAAATGATTTCTTTAAAACATTTTTTTAATTCTATAAACTACTGACAAATGTTCTCTGTGTTTGAATTCAACAGACACCAGAATGGATTCAATACATCTAGAGATAAAGATTTAATAAACATTTGGAGTGGTTTCTTGTTTTTTTCCGGAGCTGTATATATATATATATATATATATATATATGGGGTTTATATATATATATATATATATATATATATATTTGTTATATGATTTTTTGGTTTGTATGATAAATAAGACCCTTTCATAAGCAGCATTTACTTCTGCCAGAATATATTGGTGTGACTTGGATAGAGTTCCTGTTTTTTTACTTAATTATTTAGTACTGGTCAGATGCAGGGATATGAGCTTAGTTCTCTAAACATAGGCAATGGGGCAAGCAAAAAGAAAGAGGAATGTGGGGGCATATAAGAGCAGACACAATCACATAGGAAACCCTGCCTACTGTATATGCCAAGTCTAACACACATGCTGACGACTACTCACAAGTGCACACTCAGTAGGTGTAGCGGGATAAATACGTCTTGTACTGCCTTATTAACCCCAGGAGCATTCTGGGTAAGAACAAATACTCCCAGCCTGATTAACACGATGCGAATAACCTGTGTGTCCTTGCGTGTGTACGCTTGTCTGTGTGAGTGTGCGTGGATGTGTGTTTGTGCGTCAGGTCAAAAGAAAAGGTAGTCTTTTGTGGTCTTCTATACTTATATTTGTGTGGCATTTAGAACAAAAAAACGCACCAGTAAATCTGTCTGAATTGAAATTAAATAAAGAGAGGGGACGGAGGAGAGACCGAGAGATAAGAAAGACAGAGAATTACTGCAAGAAGAGTACTTTCTCCCTCTCATCGCTCTCACCAAAAGGCCAAGTGACAATTTCAACAATTACCCAGAGCCATTACCTCCATTTGAAGATGGCTGGTTGAGAAACGAGTGTGGTGTGAGCGAGAGTCAAAGAGTTAGGGACAGTCAAGGAAAGAAAAATAAAATCTGAGGGTAGCCATGTTTCCATAACATCTAAAAGTGTGGTTTCTTTTGTCTTTGAAGTAGCAATATAGGTCCAAATATAGATTTCTGTCGACTTTATTTTGGATCATGTGTGTACATTTATAGAATTGGTCCAGGTTAAATTACTATTAAGTGGATATTTGAGCATTTTGTTATCTGTTGTCCCTGGACAGATGTTGTAAGTCACTCTGAAAACAAAGACAGCTGGGTTCGCTACAACTCGAAGATTTCATGATAATAGATGAAGCTTTAACAGTGGGAATCATATTTTAAAGTCTATACTGGTAGACACATTTCTACCGTCTAGCGATAGATGTTTTAGTGTTGATAGAGCTGATTCTTAGCTAACCATGCTTTTAAATGAGTTTCAAATTAACTGCAAGGGTTTTGCTCTTGAATTGTTTCTGGATCTTGTGGCTGTCAGCCTTGAGGCCTCTCTTCAGTATCCGATTTTTGAAAAAAGAAATGAAAATAAATATCTGTGCCTTTTTTTAGTTAATTCTTTACAATGCACAGTCATCGGAATAGGACGTTCACTGGGGAGGGCACAAACAAGTACAAATGGGATTTTCTGAAGGACTGGAATTACATTGGATTTTACTTTTCTACCAAAGGAGTGTAAACTGAGACAATGGGGGAACTTGAGAAGCTAGCATGAACTGTAATAAAGGGAGACAGGGGTCACGTATATGCATTCTCTCACGCAGTAGCACCAACATATGAAGCACCCAGACGCTCAATCAGTGTGGACAAGCCTACTGTGTAATTGAAACTGCGTAATATTTCATATTGACAGCCGTAGGAGTGATAGCGGGCAGTGAAAACAGAGCTAAGATGTAAGGAGTGGAATGTGGGCTCAGAACAACACGATCTACATTCCTGAGCTTTGGATCACATTTCAGCGAGTGAACGAAAGTAAATAGATTAGTGTAGGCAGTTAATATTTCATTGCTGCTAAACAGCGTTTCATGTTGCTAAAGGTTGCATTACAGAACAGAGGATAGTGCTGTGTCTCAACTTGCGTATTTCTGTACTTATATGTGAACTTATTCAATGTGAAGTCAGGCAATAGTTCACTTTAATACCCGGATGGTGCCCTGATAACAGTCAGAAGGTTGAGTGTGGAACAATGGACACTTCTCAGCCTCAACAACACGGAATATGCGCACTAGCTATGGATGCGATTGGACCGCCAACCACATCACTATACAAATAAAACTTTGACAGGTGGATGTCTTTCACTATTTAATAAATGTACCACGATAATGTTGTTTTAAAAAAACTGTGTTATTTGTATTGGCTTAATTTAGCAGTCTGTAATGACATGCTAACGAATGACTTGGTAATGTCAAGCCCCCAGGAAGTGCTCCGAACTTAGAGGATAATATTCCTAGTGGCTGAACGGTGGTACTACAACCTCCGTATCAGTCCGTGACGTCACCCGGCACAGAAATACTTGTTCCCATTGACTTACATCGGGAAAGAGACGTCTGTAAACTGGTTGATTTTAATTAAATAAACTACCCAGTATGAACCCTTTTACAGCCCTTAGTAACAACATTAGGTCCTTAAAGTTTTAAAATGCGCTAAAAGCTGAATCCAGATTTGTTTTCTCTCTCCATTCATTCTACTGAGCCGAGGGGCTTAAGGGGAAACTCAACTGTGCATGCTCTATGCTCTCGACAGCGAGGCATGATGGGTAATTTGTGACGTTTTGCTCTGGAGATTCTCAGGCGATTCTGTCTTCAAGTGCCAATAAGCAGCTCTCATAGGAATGAACAAGGCCCCGCCTCCAACGCTGTATCCAGTTCTTATTATACATCCATGGGTAAGGTAGCTAGCTAACAGCGGAGATTCCTGTGTCTACCTGTGAGAGCACACGTTTGAGACAATGCTACATGTTTGAAATTCACACAATGGGCAAGTTTACGACATACAGTGCACTAAGGCTGTACAATTTGAGCCACAACACAGGTCTTTTTCTGCTGGATCATCCTAGATTTTTAAGTCCTAAGCTTAGTCATGATAAATGAATAATGATGTTATTATTAAGAGCTGTTTTTCTCCATGTTACCTCAACGACAGCATTATCTAGTACTATCACTCCCTCTTTAGCCTCATTGAGGTAAAGCAGGGACACTGGACACCTCCGAGAACCAATAACATTCCCCAAAAGATCTGAAACTTGCAAACAGTTTGCTCTACGGGGAAAAGGGTGGTTAAAAAAAGGTTGTTTGTCCAGTGAATTATCTCAAGGGTAGAGGGCTAACCACTCCAGAGTCCAATCAGGCACGGAGAGTTTGTTAACCGTTGAACATCAGGGATTAGCGGTGTCCAACCACCTTTAGGGAATATGGAACTGTAGCGCTATCATAACAAGTGCTCAAAGCTTCATCTCTAAGCAACCACCATGCTGTATTATTATATTTCACCATGTTCCTGTAAGGAAATGGCTCTGAAGTGTGACTGGATGTATGAAACGGGGTGCATTTGTGTAAAAGAAAGGAGGTTGTTGTTTTTTACTTTTTACCAATTTGGCGAGTTCTAGAGGGGTGTTAAAGCAAAAGAAAGAAGTGAGGCCATTGGTTCCACATAAAAAAAGGAAATAGAAGATGCAGGAAAAAAAAAAGATTTATTATCTTCTGAGGAAAGAGAATGGACATCAGGGGTTAAGCACCGAGCCTTAAGGTGAAAGTTAAAAAGCAGATGTGGAGGCTGGAGAGAATGGACGAGGATAGTTGATTGAATTATTTTGATGGAAGGAGCAGAGGCAAAAAGGAGGCGGGCAGTAAAGTAAGAAGCATTTACAACATCTGTATTCTGTAGAGAAGGATAAGGAGTAGGTTTTAGTACAAAAGTGGCTAATTTTGTATTGGACCCAAATGATTAAATGTGACCCATTTCAGACCAGGTTGAAATTGTAAAAAATGGAGACTTGAAAAAGCGAGATCAGCAGAGGTAAGGAAGGTGACAGCCGGGGGGGCACTTGCCCTCTGCCCTTTTGAGAGAGTAAAGATGAAAAGAGAAGGAAAAAACTGGAGACATCCATCTTTGTTAGAAGAGTTAGATGGGACAAAGCGTGTCTGGATTAGAAAGAACATGAAGACACTGCAGGCTTTACTCACCCCCGACCTTTACACACACACTACACACAGAAACACACTGCTGCCGTAGTTCAGGATCACAAAAAAAGTTACTTCCTACTAGTTTAATCGGTGCTAGTAAGGACATTTCATTCAATGTTAAACTGCTTGGTTGAGATCTTTTTTTAAAGGTTAAATTTGGCTACATTTCAAAAGGCAAATTACTGACCTATATTGATTATTCTGAATTTTTATCTGTGTAAAATCTCCCCTCCAATGAAACACCTGTACAAATGTGTGCAGTATGTATGTGAGGCTTTGCTAGATAAAGAACAAGGCCTGAAACCAATGAAAATGTCAGACATTTATAACATTATAGTTTCCAATGTTGGATTTCAATTGAAAGGCACCTTTAATTAATGTCTCGATGCTCTTTATTATTTTTTCTGGATGAATGTAGTCATTCCAATGGGAAATACATGGTTAAGTTGTGAAGTATAAAGTATAAAAAGATGATATTGAAAATTTGGTAAGCTCTAAACTATACCATCTGCAGCTTCTTGGGAAAGGGGAAAGGCCATGGGGTCATTAAAATCAAAGTGTTTACACCCTGGGGAGTATTAATGAGCTTAGCAGTGTTCATAGTGATCCGCCTATTGGATTACAGAAGCAAAGAGAAAGCTCAGTGTCCATTATGATTCATCAAACTAAATCAATATCTGGCTAAACTTATGCACCTGTTATGACACAATGGAAAAGTCGACCATATTAGACTTCATGAAATCAATCCCACGCAAATCAGTTGCCCTTTGGACCTCTTTAAAAGTGTTATCTTAATATGTTTATTAAAGAGAGCAATTTACTGGGGCATTTTTAAACATAGTAGATGATTCTGTCCCTGCTTTAAATGAGTGGGACACATGTTTCTCACATTCATAGTGTTCTGTTGACACTAGAGGGGAGAGGAAAGTTTATGGGATGTTCAGCAAAAGTGCTTGGGGAAGAAATTAATGAAATCAGTAAAAGTGATGCATGTATCAATTACATTCTTCTGTTGATTAAACCCAAGTGGTTATGTTGACCCAACAGAGGTGCAAAAGATGGCTCAGCAGTCGTTAAAGTCCTTTTTACTCGCAAAATGTCACTGTGAACTGACACTCTGTTAAAAGTAAAAGATAAATATATCAACAGTCAACAAAAAAGCCTATCTGTTAAGAATTAGCATAATTGACAAATGTGTCTAAATCAGAAACGCATTGTGGGACATACTGACCTGGACATCCCACAAAAAAATAACTTCAACTAACTAATAAAAAATAAGTAGTAGCTGGTAGGCACCCCAGATAACCAACCGTGTAAAATGATTTCCCGCCCTTTTACGCGTTTGCCGAACACTATTTGTCGGAAGGATGCCATGTCTTACCATGCCGGTGGTGTCCTCACTGAGGGGGGGTTCAGAGTCTGCTGGCTGGGGGCTGAGCGCTGAGTCACTGCTGCTTCTCACCAACAGGGGGGTGTCTGTGGAAAAGACAAGAAAACACACATCTGATATATGGAGTGTTTTTATATCAAAGCCTACTATTAAAGATCAACGGCAAAGTAATAATGTCTATTCTTCAAGCGTTTTTTTTCTCCAACAATGACAGGATAAAATTTGAGATTAGTAACCGCATTGCGCATCTATACATTTGCGAATGTCACCACAGCCGTAGAAAAGTAGTTCAGCAGCTGGGCCATGTTGAAAAAGTAGTTCTAAGCAGAAGCAGAGATGTTTATAAAGTGTGTCTGTTTACAGTGGATAACTACCGAAGACGTTTAAAGCAGATGTCGTACAGTACAGCCTGTAAATCACTCCTTTCGCTCCTTCCTTTGTTTATTATTTTTTAGGAGGTATCAGCAGGAGAATTTAATGACAATCCAATAACCACTAGCTAAACAGCCGTTTTGTTGCAGTAAAATAACTTCAATGTATGACTTGCAACAATATTTATAACCTGAAATTGTAAAACTTTGTTCTGCTTTACTTCATGTTACATCTGCTATATGTTTTTCCAAACTGTGCTCAGCTAAAAACCAGATAAAGCTGGATCTCTGTCATTACAATATGACAGTGAATACTGCCTGTCAGACTGCTAATGGAACAAAAGATATGATGGAAAGAAAAGAGGCAGAGAAGAATATGCAGAATATTTTTAAGAAGTGAGAAAATCTTTCAGAATCTACAGTAAGTCTAGCTGAAACCTGCACAGTGTGTGTATACACACAGACACACACACACACACACACACACACACACACACACACACACACACACACACACACACACACACACACACACACACACACACACACACACACACACACACACACACACACACACACACACACACACACAGCCTTAACAATTGCTAATGCTATTTTTGATGGAGTCATAGTTCAGGAAAATTCATGTCTAATAATAATCTTTCAGATGACAAGATGCAAACCCTAAGCTGGTCCTGCCGCACTTCAGAGAGGAGTTTGTGCGCGCTTCTTTTTAAGAGTGTCAAAGCACGGTGATGTAAGAAGAGAGAAGAATATTTTTATGTTGCTCGGTTGACAAAATAAATGTCCACTCCGTAAGTGCAACGTGTCGGGGGGAAATTGGAATTATGTTAACTAATATTGCATACGTGATGGGATTCACATTATTGCATAATAATTGTCATTATCATTTAAAAATATATTATAATTATCAGGGTGGGATTTTTGAAACTAATGTTTTGCTAGGTTTGGAGGATACGATTCGTAGGACGGGATATCCGTGGAGTCATAGCGTGTAGCATGAACGCTTGACGGCATGTGGTTGCAGCTTTTGAGAATTTGCCCAAGTTTGTTTTTCTAAAGAGCAAACATGAACTTATTGAGATGTAACCAGTGTGTTTAAATACCGATGAGCCCCTACACATACTGAGTGTTTTGTCAAACGTGCCATAATTAGACATAAGACATCTCTATGGAAACTACTGTAAGTCGACCATCTCTCCTTTTCATAATTGAGAGTGTGTTATGACTGGTGGGCAGCGGACATTTAGAAAAAGATAAATGTCCAATGAAGATGGAAAGCATGAATCCAAAATATTCATTATGTAAATGAAGGGTTTCATTACTGCTTCTTTTAATCATCCAGTGTCATTACCCATGAGACATTTCTGTATCCACGAGCATATCTGTTGATTACATAGTGTTATCAGAGAACTGAATGTTGTTTGTGGAGATGTGTGTGTGTTCATTAGGCCTGTAAGGAGCACATCTGAAAGCGTGTGTGAGAAGTTAATGTATGATGAACCCTTTCTTTAATATCCCTTCAGTGAGCACACTGGTGTTCATGCGCCCAAATGGCCAATAAATGTCCGATGTGCAGATCTGCGTGTGCATGTAAGTAACATATGATAGTGTCTCCTTCTCCACATCCCATCAGCACACTGCATAAAATCATCATTTAGCAGCAGCTGACGGATGAAGCGCACCACACTATTGCCTGTGCTTCTGCTGGTGCTCGAAGAAAGAGTGAAATTGCGGGATAAGTCAACAAAGCAGAAAGCTATCCAAATAAATAACATTTATAGCTTCTGATCCGCGTGCTGCACCACCAATCCTCATCTCTACCATCCCATTCAGAGGGGCCATAAATCCATATATACATTACGACCATTGTCCTTTTAGCCTCTATGGTTCCACTGGGAATTGAATGAGAAAGGTGGGGGGGTGAGGGTGGTGGGAACCTCTCTATGAGTGGACTACTCAGAACACATGCCAAATGATATTTGTAGGGTCATATATTGATCATCACAAAATGGACCCTAGGTGCTCTTAAGACTGGTGGGGGGGGGGGATGGATTACATCAAACGCCATACAAAATCCACCTTCTCAAAGAAAGGCAATGAGGACAAAGGGATGTAAAAATGAGAAATAGATAAAGAAATGAAGGGACTAGCAAAGGAGAGGATAATAAGGGTGATACAAAGAAGATGTGCAGCGGAAAAATGACCACTTCAGCATTATCATTTTCTCTTGTTTTGTTGTTTTGTATGTTAAATGATTATTATTATTATTGGGGTTTTTTTTGTTGTCTAATCCAAACTGCTGAAAACTGTTCCCTGTGTTGAAATTCAACAGACACTGGAATGACTGCCATACATGTAGAGATAAAGATTTAAGAAACATTTGGAGTGGTCTCTTAATTTTTTCCTGAGCTGTATATATATATGGCTGGGTACAAAATGATTGAAATGAAGGGGAGATTAAACATCAATAAACTCATAGGAAAAAGTGTGAAGACAAAAAATGAAGAAGCCTTTTTTATAAAATTGACTTCAAAGCTATCACATTTTGCTTCCCTGCAACATATCACCTCCCCAGTTCTTCCCTGAAGCAGACATGTCAAGACACAAAGCCAGAACTGGCGAAGTAGAGAAAGAAGTGGCGAAAATGTTCCACTGACGGATAAAAATAGCACTCTTGGGACATACAGTGATATCTTCCTGTCCATTTGCCAGTATCCAAGTTCAATAATTTGCTGCTACATTGGCAAAATGCAATATCAGATTTAGATCACCTAGTAATCCCCAATTTTACTGCAGTCATACTACTATTTCCAGCTGAACTATACTCCATTCCTATCCCAGTAAGCCATGACAGTGTGGCAGTAGGCCAGCAAGAACAATTTTAGGAACCCTGAAACTGAAGCAGCTAAATGAAACTCAGACCAATATATATGTTTCATATTTACACCTCTGCCTTTCGTGAAAAAAGGCCTATATCGGACTTGATTAAAATCACTCAGCTTAATTAACAACTCATCTTAATTGACTTTAGACCACATCTGAATTCATGTCAATTATTGTGAGGTTGGGCAATAGAAAGAGAAAAAAATCACTTTATATAAAAGCATCAGGAACATATACAATATTGTTTAAGATAGAAGTGTGTTTTTCATAATCTAAAGGCTCCATTTCAGTAAAGTGAAATCATTGTGTGAGCTTACCCAACTGTTCAAGCTGTTCTATTATGTCTCTTTAGCCAGTAAGCTACTTTATACACAGTACTGATGATTATTTATCTAAAAATATGTTTTTGTTGTGACACGTCAACAGACAACGCTACAATATTGCCAAGTAACAATAGAGTATTTGATTTTCTCCATTTCGCCAAACCCAAAGTATTTGAAATGAGGTATTTATGCATTGCTTTTATTCCCCATCCATTTCACTGCTGACAATGTGTCCTAGTTAAATACTACTACACATCTGATTCGCATCTTGGCATAAATTCTCGCAAAAAAAAACACATTAGAGTTAGTTTAGGCCTTGTAACAAATTCACCAGCACTTACAATGGTACGACTTGCTTGAAGTGAATTTATCTGAACTTTCCTTGTTATTCGGGGATTGATTCTCTAGGTTTTTTTCACTTACTGTAAGTCGTTCGGATAAAAGCGTCAGCCAAATGTAATGTACTGTACTCAATCTTCTATCGGTTATTGATGTCTTCTTTATTGAGGTGTTGTGTGAGTTAGTTGTTAACAGATGAAAAAATTAAGTTAAGGGACAGAGAGCGGAAGACAGTGAGAAGCAGAAACAATTAGCAAGACAAACAGAGAAAGAGACTTGCAGAGACAGGGAAAGAAGAACAAGTGGTTGGAGTCGGAGGCCAAAGCTAGAGACTGTGATAGAGGCCTCCGACTGACCTTCCCACTCTGACAGTGATCGTCTCCAGAGCTCCCTTACCTCTAATCTGCCATGACAGTCACACATTACAACTAATCTCTGCTGACAGGCGGCCATCGTGAAACAGACTAAACTTCCTGTCTTAACGGTGTCTGGATCGTGCAGCTTCACTCAGGAAGGTCATACAAGATGAAATGTCAATTATGTCAGAACTAGAAGTATCTGTGCAGGATACACGATTGTTGTTGTCAGATCTAAAGTATGTGAAATGAGATCTAATGCAGGGCACATTTTACTTGGTATTTGGTAAGCGTGGTAGTCCTTGAGCTCAACATCGTGTAAGCTAACTAAGAAATTGCTATATCATCAAAAGCGTGGAAAATAATGAGACTGGCTATTAGAATCCAGCCTACAGGAGATGGATGAGCATTATCACACTTCATTTGGCATATTAATGACATTTCGAAAACAACCTTGACAGGTTGTGTTTAAATGTCATCTGGATGGATGGATGGAGCATATATGGAGTCTATAATTCATAACTAAAGGGAGTGGAGTCTGTGATTAGCGCACGGTGGGTTTCGGAGAACTGTAGGTACAAGTAATCCATCACCGACATGGTTTGTTATGTTAAGGCGAAATTACATTTGGACAAGTTACTGTGACAGCTTTTAGCCCTCTCTCACTAACATCCACAGAACCTCCAAGCACTTGACTTGACATAAGACAGAAAGAAATGAAGGAAAGAGGTAAAGAAAGGTCATACAGATAGGTCTATTCCAGGTTAACAGTAAGCAGACGCAGACAGTTGGTTCTGCCGCCGCCTGACATAAACTTCCTGTCCTCTCCTCGTCTGATTCTCTTTCATCCCCATCTCATTCTGCATCTCAGGGACAGCGGTGCCAACATTTGAGCTCTTGTTTTTATCACTGTCCTGCAGAACATGGCCATCACATCCTGACCTTTTATCTGCACTGTAATTCAAAAGGTAGCATCCTATTGTCTATAAAACATGTGACCTAGATTTCAAAGAATATTTCAGAATCTTCTGAACCCAATAGAGTGGAGCAGTGATGACGTACTCTTGTAGGCCGATGCTAGAGTTTGCATAGCAAGGGCTCGCTTGACTAAAAGCACTATGACTTGGAATATTATAGAAAAAAAGCTCTAACAATTTCATAATGGATGAAGTGCAAATGCGATTGCCAGAAGTAAATAGCTAACTTAATGCTAGGAGTGAACAACCTCATAGGTCGCATGACTTCACGTTGACAATGCTAAGCTAAAGGTGGACTTGTGTTCGGCAAAACAACGTTTAGTAGTCTCATTTGTTAGCAACCGCTGTTTTCAAAAGGCACGACAAATCTTTAGATATTCAACAGTGGGGTGTTCCGTGATATATTTTATGTCGAAGAAAGTAAGGGTAAAAATCTCTTAAGCTTTAAATAACCACAAAAAAAAGATCTGTTGACTTTAGGACAAAGGAGCCCTGAAGTGCTCAAAATCTAACTTATTTCCAGCTGTAGGACTCATTAATACGCCACTCTATAAGCCATTTGAAAGTCAAACCTGTACTTTTTCATATACTTATTTCATTCTGAATGTAATGATTATCACATTTATCCATTTGTCCAATATGTTTTTTTGAGACATCCCTTCTATCCTTTCACCAATGTGACCTAGCAGTCAGCCTCCACATCTGAAGCCAGTCCCAGTGAAGCTGGTTCTTGTCTAACACCAGTTTTGACATTGCCCCGTTTTACTGACCTACAGGTTACACCTTAAAGGTTGGAACAGGGATTCCCTCAAGATATTGTTTTTCTCTGTAAGTCAGAGGAGTCCTTTGAAAAAGCATTTAGACCATGTGTCAGTTTCTGTAACCTTGAAATAGCTAAGTCCCAGAAACAGAGTGGGGATTTCTGGCACCTACTTTCAAGGTGCATGGTTTGGAGAAAAAGTCAGGAGAGGGTTAAGAACACTTTTGTGTTTTTTTATATAACACACTCTGGGAGTGTTGATCTCTTTATCGATAGATGATGTCGAACACAATGTTGTGATGCAATGATAAATGCCAGAACATAACTGATGGTTAGGTCATCGCTCTCTAAAGAGCAGTTATTATACATTGGAGCACATTTCTATGGCTTGGATAAATATAGGTACAAAGAGTGACAAATATGTTGCTTGTAGAACTTTGTAAAACTCTTTCTTTTGCAAATATCCTTGGAAAGAACATGACACTAAATCAGAGTGTATTCTTTAAAAGAAAATAATGGAAAGAGTTTCCAAATATCAAAGCCTCTCTCCTTATACTAGATCTGCATCGCAAACATACAGATTTCCTTTCATACTCTTCTGTTCCGCATGTCAAGATGAGAGTGGGGCTCTACCAACATAGAAAACACAGACAGTAAAAAGAAAAAATGACTCACTGGACTTGAGGGCGGAGGAATTGACTTCAATCTCTCCTCCTGCGATTGGCTGGAAGACGGAGAGCTCTGATTGGTAGACCTCAGGGCTGGGCGCTAACCTTGCATTAGCCACGCCCCTTTGCTGGGCTTCCTGCTCCTCATACACCGCCATCAGCTACAAGTGAAAAAGAAACAAAACACAAAATGTAGATGATTGTTTGTTTTATTTATTCTTTCCATGAAGTGTAGCAGCAGGATATCTGTTCAGAGATTCTTCCACTCACAGTCTGAAGGAGAAGCAACTTCTATAATTCTATACATTATCCACTGCAATTCACATATCTTTCACAGTGCAACGCAATACCAAATGTAACATGAATACACAAAGACAAAATGCAAACAGAGGCCAGCAGATTAGGAATAACCCTGAGGTCAATCTGACATAAATGTACCTCCATGTACTTAAATATTTTGATTTCTATTTTGCAGTTATCAGCAGCATGATTACAGTTACAGAATAAAGAAAAGCCACTTCAATATGCCCATGTAACCGCAATTTGGAAGCATATTACAGTAATTGACAGAGGTGACATGAAAGCCCTGAATATGATTATAGTATCTGCACTGAATTCAAAATGTTGAAACGATAGCCATATTTTGCATTTATCAACAGGTGCAGTTAGACAAAGTTGTGCTAAAGGACAACCCAGGATTTCCTTTTTTTTTAATTGTAGGAACCATAACATAAAATATACCCCAGTTATTCGATTTCTTTAAATAATGCAAGAAAAAATCCATTAAATCGTGTTTAAAATGTGCAGCTTTGTTTTATACACACTTTCTGTTACCTTGTGGATGAGGACACTATAGAGGACGTCCAAGGAGCCCAGCATTCCTGCGACAGTGTGTGTCTACTGTTTAACAGCAGCCTTCATCAGGGTGTGTCTCTGCGTGTGTGTGTGTGTGTATGTGTGTGTGTGTGTGTGTGTGTGTGTGTGGCGCGCTGCTATAGCTCCCACTGTGTTATATAGCTGAATCCCTGTCTATTGAGCATTACACTGAGTCTGCGTTTAGCCTGACATAGCACAGAGCGTGTCAACAAAGTGTTCTAGGGGCCTCCACGTGAAGCCTGAATAGACCTGTGCGTGTGTGTGTGTGTGTGTGTGTGTGTAGGTGACTATAGTTGCCAAGAGTAAAGAAAGGGGACTTTGCCAGTAAAGCCAGAGGATTCCTGCTACACTGGAACCCACAAGTACGCAACATACACTCTCCCTCATACAGACAGCAGCACACACACGCAAACAGACACAAACCGCATGAAAGTGTGTGTTGTAGTGCACACACACACACATACATAGTGTAGATGTGAGTCACAACGCTTCGATTTTACTGGCTGGCTCTTCTGCACAAGAAAGCAAAAAAAACAAAACACACACAACGCCAACATTATGAAAATGTAATTCTAAAGTGATGCCAACATTTCAGACTAAAAGCTTACACAGGAGCAGAGAAGTCCAGAGACTGCATCTTTTTTCCCCAAGGCCAACCTGATGATTAAAGCAGATTTTTACTGGAAGTTTCTGCACGGGGTGTTTGATAAATTAGGAACTGGGGAAGCAAAAGAAAAGGTCTTGCTCTTTCTCACTCTGTCCAGATAAAAAGAAGGAGTAATTTTCCAGCCACTTAAATGTTACTTTGTGCACCTGCAAGCCCTGTGGCACTTGTGACAGGTGGAACTGAGTGTTGAGGCGCTTATTCTCAAAGGCTTCTCCTTGATCTGTTGTGGGATGAATTGGACCTCTCTTTTATTTGGCTTTGGACAAAAGCATTTAGCAAATTAAATGTAACCGGAAAAAGCTGATAAGTTAACTTAACTTCAAGCTTTACTTAACTTTTTGTAGATAAACATATTTTGTGTGTGCCCTTTCTATTCCAGGGACAGAGCAGAATCATATCGAGTTATACAATATCGCGCCTATCTGTTCCCCTCCCCACCCATATCTCACTATACGGCACAAACGTCTCTCACACATTCATGTTCTGTCACATTCCCTGTTTCCATCTAACACACATCTTTCTCATCGTCTAGCTGTATCTCCAGTCTTATAACGAACCACCATTTATTTATTTTTCCTCAATTTCCGTTCCCCATTTCCCACTTTAAATTTCCTCACTTTGCATTTCATCAATTAAATTACACCTTCTGTCCAAGTGTTTCATTGGTTATGTAACCATAAACAACTTTAATTAAAAACAAATAGATCGTATTTGTCCCTTTCGGTCAAGCTGCTCAGTTGCAAAGTATTGTCCAATAACGACATGGATCAACTTTTGATGATAACATATTGAGCCTGGCACCATGATCTGAACAGCGAAATACTAGTTGTAACCATCAAGTGTGGGGAGCAGGGTCCCACGATTCAATCAGGTTGGCAAGAGGCATTCTTTGTGAAACAGTCAATCCATTTTCCAGGTTCATCTTTGTACTTTTTTATTATGTTTCCAAGCTTTAATGTTCAAAAAGCTCTTTATTTTTCTCATACTGCCTGTGCTGCAGCACCTCTTTTCACCCTCTGTCTGAAACCAGAACCCAGTCTGCTGTGGTTGGTTAGCTGGCCGGCTCTGTTGTGATTGGTCAACCACTAAGAGATGTCTCGCCCTTTAGCCTATCATGTACAATGTGTTGGATCGTAGCAAATAGAAGTGTGAGTGTAACATAGTGTAACTATGTTGTGGAAGTAAACAAAGGAGCCCAATCAATGTGTGTCTGTGTGTGTGGGGGGGGGGGGGGCGGGGGTCAGACTCCCTCTGTAGGGAACTTTGGGATTTGAGCCTTTCTAGACCATTAACATACAAAACATCCAATATATCACACTGCAGGAAAGGGAACACTTTAAAAAGCATTAAAGATACAAGATTCAAAGGTTTGTTGTCATATCATATACACAAAAATGGTGTAGTATGTAATAAACAAGCCCCCTTTCTTTTAAATACTGAGTTTAATCCCAGATCAAATGTAAATTACAGGGTCTTGTAAAACAATTATTGATTGTATTGTTATGTTAAATGTATTTTCCTCTATTTCTTGTTTTAAATATTTCTCTGCAAATAAAGCTGCTGTGATGCAAGGACCTTTCTTGATCTGACAGTTGAGTATTGTCATATCTTAGAGATGACTGTAAAGAAAAGAGAAAAAGCATGTGTTTAAATAAAAAAATGGTGATGTCTTTGTTATCCAGTTTGGGTAAATCTGCCTGTTTAAGAGAGTAGAACAAGACCAATAGCTGCCAGATAAACACGGAGGGAGAGTCTTAAAAAAGAACATCTGAAAGAATGACAGGAAGAAAACGGGTAGACAAATTCAACATAGACCTGCTGAGTTTCTTCAAAAGCCACGGTGGAGAGACAGCCAGACGATGAGAGATTAAGACTTTGCTTCTGTTCTCCTCGACAGGGGACTCAAAGACCTGCCAAACAAAATGACACCACGTACAGGGAGAGAGTGGTGGGAGAGACGGAAGAGGTGAGGCGGCTTAGAGAGAGAGAAATGGACGTCGAGGATGTGAGAGACAGAAGCTTATAATGACTATAATGAGGGGGACTGACAGATGTGCTCCACTGTAAAAACCTTTGGGGTTCCAGAGAGTAAGAGCAGAAAGACAACCTGAAGCTTGAGATTGTCTGAGAGTGTCACCGTGTCAAGTGGGAGTGCAGTGAGGTGTCCATTTTCTGCAAAAAGGAAAAGTTACATGGTGCCAACTCCAAATCTGTTCCTCTTATCCACAACCGTTGTTCCTCCTCAAGGCCATTGCTTTATTATAAGAGATGTTTCCAGGTCTATAACACAATGGGGGTTTTCAGCCTTTAAGTAATAAGCCAATTGCGTCTTTAAGCAAATCGAGAAATCCTATGGCCGTGTCTCTCAGTCGCGCTGTTATATGTGAAATTCAACCTTCTCCTCAGCTATTCTGTCAATAACTTTGACAGACTCAAAGATAAAGATATTTTTTTGTTTCAGCTGTCATAACGTATATTTTACTTTGATCGCGTTGCTGACAACTTCATGTAAAAATGCCTTCATCCATCGGTGAGCTTGAATACTCAAAAACGCAGCTGAGCGAATAATAAGACTTCATTTCGTCTTCATTTGTGTTCTGGGAGAACTGAAAAACAGACTGAATATCAAAACAAACTTTATGAAATTGTGGTTGTTGTGGGATGTTTTTATGTTTTAAGGGGATTTAAAAAGGTCATGTTGGACCACAAAAGGCATTGCATAGCTAGTGTAGCTTCAGGAACCTCATTGTATAAATAGCCAACTTCAGGTTAACGCATCTTGTTAAAATGTCCATACATACAGCTAACTTATAATATAGATTTCACATCATATTTAAAGTCAAAAAAGTCACACACTCCTATAGATCAATGAGTCTAATTTAGGGCCAAACCGAGCAAGTACAAAAATGTCCATCCCAACTCTGGTTGTCAACTATGCAATCATTTATTCCAGCTTCAAGTCACACATAGAAACCCTGGGGTTAAACACTAAAGCTAGCAAAATATTTCTCCATTGAGCCCGGGCCCTTTCCATTTGTCGTTACTGTTTGGTCAATAAAAGGTTTATCCAGGTCACCTAGGAGTGGAGGCTACGGTGAGGTCACATGGTGGAGGTAAAGTGTATCGGTGTTGAACTTCCTGACCTGTTAGCAAGGATCATTTAAAGGCCTGACCCAATAGGCCAAAATCAAACACTTACAACCAGACAAATATGTGTCAAAATGTGTGAATTCAAAATCTTGGCCACACTTAACCTCAGGACCCTAGCAAGAAGCCTATAAAATGGCCATCACAAATAGGATAGACAGATTTATGAGTAAGAATATGTGACGTATTGATATAGTTTTGGGGGAAGGTTTTCAGGATGACAGAACTGGAGCTTTTAGAGAAATCGAAAGTCTAAAGCGGCCTTCATGAAATGCAATTTGCTATTAGCTCACCACGAGGTGGGGCGCAGAGCTGCTTGGGGAAACAGTTAGTTAGTCCTTGTTTCATTGGTTACCTCCCCTGTTAACTACACCACTTCATATAGCTGTGTCTGATTGGTTGTGCATCCTTTAGTGAGCCACAATCAAGGTCAAAGTTGAAATATTTTGACCTTTGGGCGCAGGTCTGCAACAATTTATAGAGGTGCGTGATGCTGACGATGTCCTGGTGGGACAGCACTAAGCTGTCTACATGAAAACAACAACAACGCAGAGCCGTTTTAGCAATGGTCATGCGATGGCAGCTTAATTCTATCAAGCACACCCCCCATACATAGTCATGAACATTGCCCAATCGAGAGGCTCGCTTCATTTCTACAAAAGCTGCAGAGCAAAATAACTAGACTTTTAAATACAAAATAATCCAAGTATTTTTGCTTCCATGGGGCCTATAAAGCATGCACACTTACATTTTCCTTTACCCTCCAGCATCCAATGTGCTCAATCAAATGGATTAGGCTAAAAGCGCATTTTACAACTTTTAGGATGTAGGACTTCAAACATTCGAACATAACGTCAAAACAAATCATAAGTAGACCAACAGACATGTCTTTATCAATGGGAAAATGTATTTCTGAGCCCCATGGCATCCCATGACTGACACAGAATTTGTAATTCAACAATAATGCCAATGGAAATGAGGATTTCCCCGTTGGACTTGTGGACATTAGATGATTTACTTGCCAATAACCTTGGATATTAAATGTGTACAGTTTATCCTCGTATTTCAATGTATGGGCTACGGTGGATGGTTTTACCTCAGGACAGTCTCACCATGCTGCATATCTTTTTTGAAAAACAAAAATATTATAATTGAACAGCCCTTAGCCCGTAATGTTGAAGTTGAGCCAAATCATGTATCAGTAACTGACTGTAACTGAGGCCATAATGGAGCCCTTGATTTTATGGAGGGTAAAAGACCACAAGGTAATTATTATTATATATATTTTTTTTTCTGCTCACTCATCATGAACAGTGATATATCGGTGAGCTGCGCATGATATACAAAAGCATGTGCATGCTCAGCATCAGAATATTTGAGTGTGTGTGCGAGTGAGAGGATCGGCGGGGATGGAGAAGTGCAGAGTTAGTTCCTTTTTCCTTTTATTCAAATTAAAATAGCACATGAAATTCAGATGGATTAATAGCAGTTCAGGATTTAAGTGCACACTCTCTCTCACACACACACACACACACACACACACACACACACACACACACACACACACAGCCATCTCTTTTCACATCATACCCTTTATAATCGGGTCGATTAGGGCCTGATTGATTCATTTGGAGAGGATCGATAAAATGCTTCAATCAGGCAAATGCATGAGTGTATACACGCAGCTTCCCTCACACACACACACACACACACACACACACACACACACACACACACACACACACACACACACACACACACACACACACACACACACACACACACACACACACACACACACACACACACACACACACACAACAATCTTTAAATATGCTTAAGCTATCTGTACACCACTGAGCTTTGATTTCCACTCATGACCACTTACCGTAAGAAAAATCTATGATGCTCGAGCGTGCTTTGGCATCTTCTGCAGTCAGCAATATATTTAGCAATGACCACTCCATCACTATAGACTTAACAACAAAAAGCAGGGGGGGCTACACATGATGGCACATGTCCATTAACATGTATAAGGAATGTATCAGGGCTGCGTAAATTCAGACCATGATGATGTTTTGGGTGTGACACATCAGAGGCTGGAGGAAAGGTGTGTTCTAAAATAACAATTATCTATTTCTCTTTGTACAAATATGCAAAATCACTGCCGAATGTGCTGGATCAGTTTGCTGTTGTGGTGATAGGAGAAATAAATGTTATTAATGAGCTGATAATCTGAAAACAACAATAAATTCAGGATAATACACATGTCATCCAGGTTGAAAATCACAGAGCTCAAACTGTGACGCAATGGAGAAACACACACCACACACACATGAACACACACAAAGTGGCTGTGGGTAGACTGACAGCACCACCTAGCTCTACACAAAGAAGCTGCATCTGGAAAGTATCTTGAAGCCCCCCCCCCCCACACTCGTGGCCGTTACTGTATCACTATGTAATTTATGTGTTGTCATATCCAAAGTAAATAACTATCTATGCCTGTTAGAAGCAACAGAAGAGGAAGGAAAAAGTACTCTAATGGAAGTAAAGCTGGATGAAAATGATTTCAACTCTTCCTTAAATGTGTTAGAGCAGCATCCATACCCCTCTCTGCCTTTTTGATGCACTTCCAAAGCTTTAGAAATGAGCTTTTGTATGTCGCAAAGGTCCCCTATTATGCAAAATGCACTTTTTGATGTCTTTTATACAGAAATATGTGTCCCCGGTGTGTAAGGAGAGGAGGAGAGAGAGCTGCAAGACGCTCCAAAGGGGCGTGGCCAGCTTCAGCTCAGCTCAAATTTAAAGCAACAGTCACAGAATCAGCATATCAGGAACAGGGCTGAAATAGAGGGGTATGAGGCATGCTGCAATGGGTGATCTGTTTGGTATTTTGAGCAAAACACTTCACAGAAGAGTTTTGTATAGATATTGCCCTACAATATATTATTCAAATATAGCATAATAGGAGACCGTTAATACGCACTTTCTTTATGGTGCACAGATGGACAGCTTTGACAACGTCAATCTATGCGGCCCTCTGTGAAGCCAGCATGAGAAGTTATATTAAAACCTTTTTCTGAGATTGCCATTAAAAAGAAAAAAATGCAGATCACAAAGAGAATTTGAGAAAACCCTGAGGCAGGCCAGCTCTTCTATGAGAGGCCATGTTCAAGTTCGCCCTTCATCAGCAAATATTCCTGCTTAGCCCTGTTTTCCCCTCTGGCTTCTCTTTTTCCTTTTGCTTCCTCTCATTTTCCCTCCCTCCTCTTCATGATTCCGCTTCCTCTCATTTACCCTGCCTCCCTTTTTTGCTCCTCTTTCTCTTCCATAACCTCCTCCACAGCTTACCTCTCCAGCTGGTACCGATCTCCCCTCGGAGTTGAACTGGTTCCTTACAAATCAGCTGATGTGAATCATCGTGTTCCAGCACTCTGCTCTATCGGATACACCCACAGAGCAACAAAGAGCTTATCGATTAAAACATGAATCTGATACAACCGCCGCTCTCTCCCGGTCTGCAGACTCTTAATCTTTCTGTTTTATTCCTTCATGCATTTTCTGTCGTGGTCTCTTCTCTTGTATTCCCATAAGACTCCAACAGATTTATGCACCAATAGAAAAAGACGCTTTAGATTCAGATACACTGCAAGTAAGGACAGGGACAGAAATACCCCGACACACACACACACACACACATTTCTGGTGGTGACCTCTCCGCTGCAATCGATCCATCGCCATGGTAATCCATAATCAGGACGGTGTTGTCTCCGTACGGAGAATATGGATGAATGAAATTCACCTGCTCAGCACTTCTAAGTGTTTGTGTCAGTGTGTGTCAGTGTGTGTGCTGACCCTCTATTGATCTAAAGTCAGCTCACCTCTCAGCAGAGCATGTGGAATCCAGCCGAGACAGACAGGAAGGAAAGATGAATGGGGTACAGAAATACTGAGAAGAATGAGAAATGCAGACATTAAGAGAGAGAGGGGGAGAATCTTACCGTGTAAGACAAACCAATATATTTTAGAAAAAAAAGAGAGATGTTAACTCAGACCAATATATTTTACAAAGGAGGCAGTATATCAGTCTGTAGGAAACAAGTCCCAGAACGGACGGGGTATGGAGAAGGGACTGGTACTTTGAGACGTTACAGTTCAGCTCCTTGTTACTGTTGAGGTGGCCTTGAGCAAGGCACTAGACCCCACACTGCTCCCCAGATACTGTGTATTAGCTGCACACTGCTCCAAACACTAGGATTGGTTTAATGCCTAGACTTAAAGAGGCCCTATTATGCTTTTTGGGGTTTTCCCTTTCCTGTTGTGTGCAATATAGGTTTGTGTGCATGTAAATGGTCTTCAAAGTCTAAAATTCTATATATCACACCAGAAGGACTTTTTTTCCACAGATATTTTCTGCATTCTTTTTATATACATACAGGCAAAAGATCATTTTCGAGATTTGATTCTTAAGTTTTAATTTCAATTGTGTTTCTGTTAAGCAGAAGAAGAACAACTTAACTTTAAAAGCGTACTTTGTAATGAGGGTGTGGCGTGTTTTTTTGTTGAATTAGTTAGTTAATATTTGAAAAAGTATATTGTATTCCTTGTAAAGAATATTCTGTTCTTGTTCAGAATGCAAATGAACGACAATACATCCCATATGTGTTTGTGTGTGTAGATGTTTGTATCACTTTATGGTCATGCCGATAAAGTTATTTGAATTTGAAAACAGAAAGTTTTTCAACTATCAAAAGTGGAGCACCGTCCATCAAAAGCAGAACTTCAGTCTCTGTTACGAATCCAAATTATAACAGCAACTTCTGTTTCCTCAATAGTGCAGACACTGTGTGAACTTTCATGTGTGTGAATGCTTGTGTGTCTTTGTTATCACACATAGCGTACATGTATGTATGCTTGTACATCAGGAAGAAAGCTGTAATGTGTGAGCGTGGTGTGTGAGTGTTAGCCATCTACCGCCGCCTCACTTGGCCATATGGAACCGCATTATGGAGACACAGACGGACACATTCTGTGCTGGCCATATTCTCAATGATCCACCAGTAAAGGTCTGAAGGACAGCTCTCAGGGACCAGAGGAACCTAGAGGAGTCTGCACGCTCACTGGTACTGGCTTTTTTGGTTCCAATGCTGATCCGAGTTCTTAAATATGAAGTATCTGCTGAAGTCCAGTCAAATAAATATACATCTTCACCTTAATGATGATTGATATATACAATTATGTATATGTGGCGTATTCTATTTTTGTTGTGGTGCCCTTGAGCAAAGCACCGGACAACTCCAATCCCCCCTCCCCATTGCTCCCCAGGCGCTGCACGGTAGCTGCCCACTGCTCCAAGTACTAGGATGGGTTAAATGCAGAGGACCAATTTCACTGTGTGTGCTCTGCTGTGTGCATGTATGTGACTAATAAAGAGGGTTTCATCCTCCGATTCTTCTTCTTCTATTCAAATAAAAGTGAAACATATTACATTCGTGTAGTACTACACTAGTTTTGATTAGACCCTTCTCTTTTGTAAGACAGAAGAGATAAAAGAGTCATTAGCATCAAAGTGTAAATGTCCATCAGAGTTTCCAAGAGCTAAAGACGAATCAGTTGCTTGGACTAATCAACAATTCAGAGCTGAAACATTAAGGATTGGCAATTATCAAAAACTAAGCTTCACCATCAGGAAGACTAACCACTAAATCTTATGGGATTTTTTACAATAAATTATTTTAAGGAAGATTCAATTAGAAAAGCTGGTGACAATTTTCCCATTATAAACTATCTAATGATTCCATCTCCATAACTGTATTTGGCCATTAGAGCTGACAATGCTTCCATCCAAGCTGGGCTGTAACAGGCCAAAATACGCTACGTTGTTAGACATATGCTGACACTTAAATGTTACCAAATGGATAAAAATGGTATTCCAAAATCAAGGACAACGCATTCTGCATGCCAAAACAATCAACATGTGGACGTTGCTTTGCACAGGGGGTCATGTTAAAACAGAAAAAGGTATTGATGTTGGTGAGTAATAACAGTTAGGTCTAAAATAATAATGATTAACTAAAGGTAAATCGCTATCCATATCCTTGAAAAGCTCTAAATGTTCAAACTGACGTCACGGTTCAGTCTACAGCCCTCACATCCCGATAGCTCATTTATCCGGCCTTTATCTCCTTCCGACTTTCCTTTCTTTCCAACACCTTATCTCATTCAATTGGCTCTCACATAACAATGGATGACTGAGTGGCTTTTGAAGTAGGATTTGCAGTCTGTCAGATGTGACTGATTCGGCTACACACCCACCGATACACACCATCTTCTCCCTCGCATACATGCATACGCAGTTTCCGCACTCGTAAGCACGCACAAAGTGTCTTGATGGTGACTATCTGAGGCTTAACATGTCAAAACGCTCAGCAATAATAACTGTCAGCTGACAGTCCTAAAGCTGGATCAATGCACCTCACACACATTCATGCACAAACACACGGAAACACACACAAAATAAGATAAAAGATCTATCACTCCTTCTACTACTACACAAGTTAGTCGCCTCAAAATGAATCGCTTGTATCTATAAATGTTTTAAACTTTAAAACATGTTTGGGGGAAAGTTGCGGCCTATACAATGGAAGACTGCTGCTCTGGCCATAGAGTGGTGCAGGAACGAGTCCTAAGAGCTGGAAGTGCGTTATCATTTGACCACTTGCAGTTCCCTCGTCTCAGAGTCAATGGGATTTGCAATAGGATTTTGGAAAATAGCTCGAAATAAGGTCTAGGTTTGACACAAATGTAAGAGACGCATCACGTGTGGTTCTGTGACATTAAATACATCAGCAGTGACCCCCCCCACTGGTGATTTGTGAAGAGTTAACGAGTCTGAAAAACGATGGTTGTTGACAAGTGGCTGAATAGGACTACAGTAAGCACTCCCGGTAAGTTTGTTTTATATCAGACTGGTAATTGAAACAGTCAAGTTAAACTCGGTGTGGCTAAAAGCAAAAGCTTTGTTTAGAAATGCAAGCGCACGAAAGTCAGTTGAAACGATCTTAAGTTGGCATGATGTTGAAGTCGTGCGACCCTGCTGTACTCCTTTGTAGTTCGTTTATAGCATAACGTTAGCATTTTGCTTCTGCCGATTAGATTTATAGGTAGACGTGTGGAGATTATCGGGCTGAACAAAACGTACATTTATCAAACTTTCATTTTCCACAGATCTTATTTTTTACAATATCCCTGCGCCACTTTATGGAGGACTGCTACTCTGGCCATTCCCATGTCTGTAATCTGTGACCATTTGTGGATTATGGGGTTAATTTCAGAAAGGTTGTTTCCTGACCCCCAGACAGCTTATCTTCTTCCCAGCTGAAGGAGAACAATCAATGTCCCCACAGATGTCTCTCCAAACCAGCGCAAGGAAAATAAACGTAACACCATTAACTGATCTACTAAGACTAACGCTAATTTAAAAACATACAATTTGGTCAATCAGTTGAAAAACCTGATTATTTAATCCCACATTTAAAGAGTAATGAGTTGCTAAGAGTTATTATTGGTGCAGTTTGTGTTTTCTATCTTGTAAACTAAATGAAACAACATAAAGTTCACGAAGACATGTCTTTATCTGAGGGCATCCCAGAGTCCTTCACATTTGAGTTGTTGTTATATGCGTTTATGGTTAGACTGATTCGAAGAACACTGTGTTCTGCACATTTTGAACAATCTGTCTTTGTTGCCATGTCACTTTTGGTCAATGGATGATCATGAAACAAATGTCAAAACTTCTTATATTTTCTTGTGAAAATGTATTTTGATTGACAGTGGACCCAACACTAATGATACTTTAATTATTTTCATTTTGCAGCATTAAATGGGAGTCCTTGTCATATAATGTGTGTATTAGGGGATGTTCATAGTGTTCTTTGTGTAAACTTTCCTTTGTATCTTATCTGTTTGAGAACCGGTTGGGGCAAAAATGCATTAGCCAAGACTAAGTAATATATCCATTTTGTAGATTAGAAAAACAAGAAAAAAAGTTGGGCTTTCAACAATGATATACTTTTGGCAATAATGCTACCCTTAATAACAAACAAAAAAACTACATAATGATAGGTGGTTTCAATATCTTTTTTTTCCCACAAATCCATGACTATATCTTTCAAAGTTCTGATTCCAAATTTACTAACAATTCTGGACAAAATAATGGATAGGCAGACACTCAGGAGACACATGATCTTTTCTTTCCCTCTCTTCCTATCTGGAGCTGTGCAACTTAAGTCTATTCATCAGTGTCTGCAGATGCTTTCATTGTCAGCGGGAGGAAGGGAGAGAGCAGGGAGACAGGGGGATAGTAATATGTTTAGGGGTTTAATGGTAATGTTTGCTCATCAGTGCCTGACTCTTGAGCACACACACACCTCACATGTATTACCCAACAGGTGAGGTGCCAGGTTGTAAAGAAATGTGTGGAAATAAGCATTTGCTATTTATAACATTATCATAGCAACAGCATGAATGATGACCAGTTCCTCTCCCAAGCATCTGCTGAGTGCGGAAAATAAAGATGTTCCGTGTCCTCATACTACTTACAAATATTATCTTATCATTGGATGCACAGTGAACCTTAACTGTAGGTCCAAGACATGATTGTGGCTGGAAGTATGTAAACAAGTTGACCTTGTTATTTTATAATATAAAATATGTTTTGTTTTATTCAGTATTCATCCAGTGTTTCAATTTTAGAAATTCAGACTGGAATGATGCAACTTCCTAGAATCTGTTTCTTAAAGGGGCATTACTATGCTTATTTTCAGGATCATATTTGAGTTTTGTGTCTCTACTGCAACATTCTTTAATGTTCAAAAAGCTCTTTTTTTATCATACTGCCTGTGCTGCAGCATCTCTTTTCACCTTCTGTCTGAAACCAGAGCCTACTCGGCTCTGATAGGTTAGCTTGCCGGCTTTGTTGTGATTTGTCCACCGCTTAGATATGTCCCGCCCCCTTAACCCCTTATCACGTACAATGTGTTGGAGTGTGTGGGAGAGAAACACCCTCTGGAGGGAATTTGGGGATTTTAGCCTTTGCAGACCATTTACTCACACAAAGAACTATATAACACAGTACAGGAAAAGGAAAACCCCAAAACACAGAAAAGGGCCTCTTTTAAGTATGTTAACAGATTCACATGAAAGGGTTGTGGTTATTTTATTATATAATGTTACTTACATTTTATTTGATTTAGTTTAATAGTTTAATCCGGTTTCACTCTGGAATGGTGTAACTTTCTAGAATGGGGATTTAGAAAAATTACTTCAAGATACATATAAACAACGTTATTCTATCCAATTGTACGTGATATGATGCAGCTGAAAAACATTTAGGTAGGTATGGTTTTCAGAGAATTTGTCGCTATTTCATAAAAAAAGAAAACGAAGAAACAGTTTGTTTGAACCCCTCGGACCTAAGATTAGCTTTTGCTCCATTCCTCTCAATTGCTGACTGATCGTTTCTATTTTATTTCCTTTCTTCATCATTCTGTTTTACCTCCACCTCCTCAAGGTGAATGACAGGAATTATGTGACGCCTACTCGAAGAACTGAGAATCTGCCTCTGAGAGGTGTGTGTGTGTGTGTGTGTGTGTGTGTGTGTGTGTGTGTGTGTGTGTGTGTGTCAGGGGGTTAGGCAATTAAATGAGCCTGTTATCATCACTCACACATTCAGGGACAGGTTGACTCTTTATAAAGCTCTCACGGCCCAGCGCATTACTCTGTCAATGTATGTAAATCTTTCTACTACCTTTTTGTGTGTGTGATTAAAACACACGCACACAATAAATCTCTCCCGAACACACACACACACACACACACACACACACACACACACACACACACACACACACACACACACACACACACACACACACACACACACACACACACACACACACACACACACACACACACACACACACACACACACACACACACGCGCGCAACACATACTGCTTTTCTTTCAGAAGGTTGACATGAGAGGTGGTCCTTCTAACATCTCTATGATTGAGGTTAGGACTAAAGCTCATCGCCAACACAGAGTGATTACATTAGTCTTCTTAAAAGATCATATCTTTTATTCACAAGAGCATGAATCAAATCCATCTCCATGATGAGTACTTAAAGGGACACTCCACCTAAATACCAACTGCATACAGTCTCTCAATAAAGTTTCAGGTTAAAGAAAAATGCATAATTGACTTGTATGGCTTTTACTCGAGGCTGTTAAGTCATTAGATCAGCAGCAAATGATGCTGTCTCAGTGTAATCGTAATGAACGACAGAGTGGGACTGGCAGGTCTTTAGAGGGTCCATGAACAGGATTTAAAAGTGTTTTTACACCTATAATAATCAGCATGCTTAGATAATCTCATGTAATTCAACTGCTCTCATCAAGAAGGTTAGACAGTTATTTTTTGACTTATCAGATGTTTTAACCTGGCCATAGCTTATAAGACCCCTTGAGAAAGTTTAATTTTATGAGGAATTGTAGATCCTTTTGTAAACTCAATAAGTGAAAGTTTGAACCGAACAATTCAACAATTCATGCAGTACTTTTAAACCAGTTTACTTTCACCAATGATTTCTAAATATACAGATTTAAACAAATGTAATGACTGAAACTAATAAAGCAAGTTTAAGCCGCCTTGGCCTCATGACCTGGAGCCAACAACATATTTTCAAAGCCTTCTAAAATCCCAAATTATTTGCCAAAAATGCCACATTGTCAATCCAAAGACAAAGCCAATTCTTCCTAATCCCTGAAAATGTGATTAAGTCCTCCAGGTTCGTAACACACTGTCAACGTTATTGTTAAAAGAGAAAGAACAGGCAAAAGTTGCTCAAGCTGACAGCTCCTGCTCTACTACTCCTGAAACTTAAGACTTTTTGGGTGATGACCTTTTATAGTTTTGCCCATAACACCTGATTTGCCCGAGTGTGTACCTCCCCACAGTCTGACCAAACACAAAGGAATATGGTGAACCAATTTTGAATCATCTTGTGACTCATTACTGAAAATATCATAATTTTAAAGTCTGTTCCCCCCATTACAGAGCATGTGTTAAACTTTTGTCTGTGTCCGATCCATTTCAGACCTCCTATCTTATTCTAACAGTAATTGTAAATTGGATTTTCAAAATTGTGCCTGTATCTATGTTAAACATGTGCTACCAGGCTACTTTAGGTCGACACAGGCTATCTAGCTTGCTATAAGTTATCGGCAGTCAATAAAATGTTATAATGAATCATATACAGCCCTGGAAAAAATTAAGAGACCACTTCAGCATTATAATTTTCTCGGGTTTTATTATGTATAGGTTTGTCTTTTGAGTTAAATTTAATTATTCCACTTTAAAAATTATTATTGTATTCTATAAACTACTGACAATGTTTCTCTGGGTTGGAATTCAACAGACACTGGAATGGATCTAAAAAACATTTGGAGCTGTGTGTACTTAAAGTGTCTTCATACAGTTTGAGTAGATTCAAGGAATTTGTTAGAAGATTAAAACCTTAAACATAAAATGTAAGTTCAAAGATCCTGCCATTAAATATTTGGAATGGAAAAAGATAACCTTGAGAATTTGAAATAAACCAAAGATAGGATAAATGGGGGGTATGTCTATAATACAAAATATTAGTAATGATTCTTTGGTTAGTTGTTGACAATTCATGAATATGAAAGTTAATGGTGAATCCTTTATCTTGTTACTATACATTATTAATTGAAACTCAAAATTGCTCTTATCGTTCTGATAGTTTGAACCGCTTGTTGTTTATTATGTTGTGTTTTCCTGTGGAAGACACAAATGCACATATTTGGAAATATTCTAAATTTAGGACAGAACCAATGACATTCTAAATTAGTGTTGAATTGGTAAATCTCTGAATAAGGAGGTTTATGGAACAGGTAACAAAACATGTTTATCTTTTATTAAAAAAAATAGAATGTTGTCCTGCGATAAGATAAGCTTCCGTAATGATGCCACTGGTCATTCAGTTTGTCTCTCCCCAACAACTCCCCCATCTAGGTACTTCATTAAGATAATACATCAGCAGAATGAATCCATGGAGGTGGACTTCATAATAATAACAATTAGTAACACACAACCACAGACACACACTCACACATACACTTTCATGCAGTGCTGAGTATCCATCTATTCTAGCGGGGTCCCAGGTGCAGCTGTGTTTTCTTAATTAACAGCCAAGGTCCATGAACACTATGGGCTTCATCATTTATTATATTCATAATTAACCCTTTCGCTTTCACCCTCGCTGCCTCTCTCTTCGTTTCATTTCAATCACTCCGTTAACCCCTTCACTATCACTTAAAATCAATCTTCTGTGTCCTGCTGGTGGGCCGCCTCATGCTGTCACCCCGTGTCCATCCCACACACCTTCACCATTAACCCCACATTTGTCTTTATTCCAGCGTCTCTTTCGCAATTCTTTAATTACCAGCCTCCCACTGTCTTCCATTTTATGCACTCCAGCCATTAACCCCCTTTCTCTCTTCTGCACCCCTCCTCTTTTCAGATGCTCTAACAAATTGCACCAATCCGCCGTTCCCGCACTCATAATGCTCTCATCTCCCCAGTCTTCTGTTTCATCCTCCCTCCTGGTATTATCTCCCTCTATCGCAAACGCCATTACTCAATTAACCCCCCTTGGTTCCTCCCGCTGAGGGTCGACATATGTATCAGGTCTGGATCACGTCTGGATGTGGTTCTGATGGATGAAGAGTCCACATACACACTCACTCATGTGAACGCTAAGGTGTGACTGAGAAATCATTGGCTACATTAGAGGAACGGGTGAGAGAGAGAGGTGCCTGGTGAAGGGTATGTTAAGGGGCTACAATGAGCAGAGGAGTTAAGGCCAAGACATTACCTAATACTGGTAGAGGACTAACATGGAGAGAGAAGAAATGTGTTGAATAAAAAGATCTGAAAGGAGAAAGCCTAGAAGGACGTATTGCAGTATGGAAAGGGATTTTTTTTTTTTAAATGAAAACAAAGGAAAACATTAGCTCGGAAAAGCGTAGATTCTGAGTAGATAGAAACACAGTGGATGGATGTGGAGAGGATAACTGGTGTAAGAGAGTGGAGGTGGAGGATGGTAAGAGCAGGAGGATGATGTGAAGGTGAGCGGAAGTGGAAGCATGGAGGTTCATTACGCTGAGATCTGGCTGTTGTCTCCTCTTTATCCTGTCGTGAGAAGCAGACTCTCTACGTAACAGAGATAATCATGCATGAGTCAAGTCTGGATGACCTTTGGGGGAAAAATCCCATTAATTGGAAAGAGAGCCCTATGTTTCTTAAAGCATTGGTTCAATGTTACGTGTGAGGCGGTCGTAGTAGACGCTGCAATTTTTAGGTCATTTGGATATTTTTCATTCTGTGAGGAGTTAAGTACAAAACACAAAGCAGGACATTATATGCATAATAGTGCAATGAATGGAATATTAAATAACATATAAATCCACAATGTAAAGTGTAAATCTGGTTGTAGATGTTGTCTTTCAATTCCAAGTCCAATCTTGTGTCTCATGTTGCTAATCAAACCGTGAGCATTGATCAATATACAGAGGAGGAAGTATTGGCAAAGGATATGCACTGGCTACAAAGGAACCCCCAAAATATTGACCCTCGCCCTCAGACGCTTATCATCATCAGACCAATTTTAGCTAAATTGGCAGGTGCAATATAAAACAATATTTGGTCAAACAAAACATTGTTAAGCTTTTTCTATTCTTTTAATTAGTCACTCTGAAGCAAGACACAGGAATTACGCTGTGGCGATGACTGAACTGCATCAGACAGTTTAACAAGACAAGTGTTCCTCCAAGCCTTTAAGGAATTATAGTGATCCATTCATGTGTGTGCAGACTAACACAAGCACACACACACACAATCACAAAGACAAGAATGCATGCATTTAGCAGATGGCTGGTGGTTAAGAGAGTGTGAATGATAAAATCTGCCCACTATTCCATTGCCTTGTCCATTATTCCACTCCACTGCTTTTAAAGAGTGTGAGGGTGTGTGGGTGTAAGCAAAAGTGTGTTTGTGTGTGGATCTTTCTGCATGCATTTTCATCTCATTTCATTCTCACGTCACTTGTGTCGTAAATGAACAATATTAAAACTCAGCCATTAAATTAAAAGATAAAAAACAGCCCTTTAATTGAGTGTTGCTGGAATCGGATTTTATTGTTTCTACCCATCATGTGCGACGGTTTGAGAGGCAATCAAACTAATGGAACATTATGAACCTATTCAAAATGTGCCACACCAGTAATGTTGTATTACCCATCTGTGTGTGTGATCAAGTGAAACATGACACGTCTGTAACATATGAGACTACGCGGCATTAAAGGTTTTGTTTGAAGGCATTACGTTCTTGATGAGTTCTTGTGTGTGTGTTGGCGTGTGTGTGTGTGTGTGTGTGTGTGTGTGTGTGTGTGTGTGTGTGTGTGTGTGTGTGTGTGTGTGTGTGTGTGTGTGTGTGTGTGTGTGTGGGCGTGTTAAACAGAAAAACGTGCAGATGGAGGGGATGGGCGTCAGCAGCAATTTGACAGATGATTTGCTGGAATCACACACACACATAAGAGCTTATCGTACACCAATAACCTAAAACACATGATGAAACACACACATGGTAAAATCCCCATTTGAGTTTGCTGCCAAAAAAGATTTAAGAACCGTAAAGCGGTGCACTGATGACGGATTTTGTAGGCCAACCCAGACTACAGTATAAGGGCTCCCTCAACAAAAAGCAACAGGATTCTTCCACTGGATTTTGGAATAATGTTGTAAACGCACGTCTAAAATACTTACAAGTTTTGTTGAGTGGGATAATCTTCACATTTGAACAACACTTGTATACATTTTAAGCAGAAATGAAAGGAATAAAAAGCTAACGTGAATCTATAAACAAACTACATCATGGTGGCATAGCTCAGCATCACCATCGCTAAGCTAAAGGAGGCTAATGTCCGTTGTGATGGTGTTGAAAAGTCTAATTTTGTTAGCAAGCGCCTTTTTAAAAGACACACAGAATCTTCGAACATTCACAACTGGGGTGTTTACTAACACATTTTAAGTTGTACAACAAAACATTGAAATCTGTTAGCCACTGATTTTATTTCAGGCATTTAACAAATAACTAAATCAGTGGGGACATATAGGGCTGCAGGCTCTAACAGGTGAGCTAGATGGCAGACTTATAATAGCTATTATTTGATCTTTTATAATGGCTCTCTGTTCAGACCCCGATCAAGAAAATATACCCTTTTAGCCTATCAAAAACACAAAGAAGGGGTTTCATTACACACACTGCCATTGTAAATCACGCTGAAGCTGTAACCTTGTGAGCCATATATCACCAAAGCTGATCATTCAGCGACACACATTCATCCAGTAGGTGCATATAGTAAAGGGTGCGCTTTTAATATATTTTGACTGTCACTACAGACTGATATACATGTCACTATGCAGCAATATACCAATGAGGCCATAGCCTTATCAAATATAATTCACAGTTTAGCTGATAGCTGATCTCGCAGCTCCTGGAGAAAGGCAAGGTTTATGGTCCCTATACCCTTCTCAAGGACTACCAGATGCCCCCCCCCCCCCCACACACACACACACACACACACACACACACACACACCTCATCAATGAAAATTGCACATATGATGACTATATGATGAAAAATGTCAGGGCGACATAAAGGAAAGGACAAAGGAACGATGGACAGGATTACTTTATGGCTCCTGTACCCTTTTGAAGGACTAAGAACAGTAAGTGCACATGCGTAGAATCAAATCATTTGAGATTGAGACAACAATGTACAGAAACCAAGGCTGTCTGCATCTTTCCCAGATGAACTGAACACATTTTATGCACGCTTTGAGAAGCCCCCGAATGTGCAGGCACAGAAGGCTCACTGGTTTTAACCAGTGCAGATGTGTGTAGATGTCTGAAAAGGATCAACGCACATAGGGCTCCTGGACCTGATGGCATCCCTGGCCGTGCTCTCAAGGTGTGTGCAGTTCAGCTGGCAGATGTGTTCACAGACATTTTCAATAGGTCACTGCTCCAGTCTGTAGTCCCCACATGTTTTAAAGAGTCCATCATTGTCCCTGTCCCCAAAAAGACAAAACCCATCTGCCTCAATGACTACCGCCCAGTTGCACTCACCTCCATCATCATGAAGTGCTTTGAGCGGTTAGTCAAAACTTTTATCACCTCCTCCCTCCCTGATTCACTGGACCCCCTGCAGTTTGCCTACAGAGCAAACAGGTCCACGGATGATGCCATCTCCCTCACCCTCCACACTGCCCTCTCCCACCTGGACCAGAGGAACACTTGTGTGAGAATGCTGTTCATTGACTACAGTTCAGCATTCAACACCATTGTGCCCTCCAAGCTCATCATTAAGCTCAGAGACCTTGGGCTCAACAGCGCCCTCTGTGACTGGATCCTGAGCTTCCTGACGGGCAGATCCCAGGCAGTGCGGATGGGGAACATCACATCCTCCACCTTGACCCTCAACACTGGAGCCCCTCAGGGTTGTGTGCTCAGCCCTCTCCTCTACTCCCTGTTCACGCACGACTGCGTGGCCACACACAGCTCCAACACCATCATCAAGTTTGCTGACGACACGACCGTCATCGGCCTGATCACAGACGGCGAAGAGACGGCGTACAGAGAGGAGGTCAGAGCCCTGACATCTTGGTGCCAGGACAACCACCTCCATTTCAACGTCAGCAAAACAAAGGAGCTGATTGTGGACTACAGGAAGAGGCATAGAGAGGCACACACACCCATCACCATCGACGGGACTCCTGTGGAGAGAGTCAGCAGCTTCAGGTTCCTCGGGGTAAACATCAGTGAGGACCTGACATGGACACATCACACCAGGGTCATATCCAAGACGGCTCGACAGCGGCTCTTCTTCCTCCGCAGGCTGCGGAAGTTCATCATGGACTCCAGGATACTCTGCAACTTCTACAGGTGGACCATCGAGAGTATCCGGACTGGCTGCATCACCGCCTGGTATGGCAGTTGCACCGCCCTCAACCGTAAGACTCTACAGAGGGTGGTGAAAACTGCTCAGCACATCACCAGGACGGAGCTGCCATCCATGGAGGACCTCTACACCCAGCGGTGTAGGAAGAAGGCCGGTAGGATATTAAAGGACCCCCATCACCCCAGCAACAATCTGTTCTGTCTGCTGCCGTCTGGCAGACGGTACCGCAGCATCCGGACCAAGACCACCAGACTCAGGGACAGTTTTATACAACAGGCTATAAGACTGCTGAACTCCTGAGCACTGTGAATGTCTACTCACATCTGTTTATAGTACACACATACATATATATATATATACAGTGGGGCAAAAAAGTATTTAGTCAGCCACCAATTGTGCAAGTTCTCCCATTTAAAAAGATGAGAGAGGCCTGTAATTTTTATCATAGGTATACCTCAACTATGACAGACAGAATGAGAAAAAAAAATCCAGGAAATCACATTGTAGGATTTTTAAATAATTAATTGGTAAATTCCTCGGTAAAATAAGTATTTGGTCACCTACAAACAAGCAAGATTTCTGGCTCTCACAGACCTGTAACTTCTTCTTTAAGAGGCTCCTCTGTCCTCCACTCGTTACCTGTATTAATGGCACCTTTTTGAACTCGTTATCAGTATAAAAGACACCTGTCCACAACCTCAAACAGTCATACTCCAAACTCCACTATGGCCAAGACCAAAGAGCTGTCAAAGGAGACCAGAGACAACATTGTAGACCTGCACCAGGCTGGGAAAACTGAATCTGCAATAGGTAAGCAGCTTGGTGTGAAGAAATCAACTGTGGGAGCAATTATTAGAAAATGGAAGACATACAAGACCACTGCTAATCTCCCTCGATCTGGGGCTCCACGCAAGATCTCACCCCGTGGGGTCAAAATGATCACAAGAACAGTGAGCAAAAATCCCAGAACCACACGGGGGGACCTAGTGAATGACCTGCAGAGAGCTGGGACCAAAGTAACAGAGGCTACCATCAGTAACACACTACGCCGCCAGGGACTTAAATCCTGCAGTTCCAGACGTGTCCCCCTGCTTAAGCCAGTACATGTCCAGGCCCGTCTGAAGTTTGCTAGAGGGCATTTGGATGATCCAGAAGAGGATTGGGAGAATGTCATATGGTCAGATGAAACCAAAATAGAACTTTTTGGTAAAAACTCAACTCGTGGTGTTTGTCTCATGTATCATGAGATTTTGAGTGAAAACCTCCTTCCATCAGCAAGGGCACTGAAGATGAAGCGTGGCTGGGTCTTTCAGCATGACAATGATCCCAAACACACCGCCAGGGCAACGAAGGAGTGGCTTCGTAAGAAGCATTTCAAGGTCCTGGAGTGGCCTAGCCAGTCTCCAGATCTCAACCCCATAGAAAATCTTTGGAGGGAGTTGAAAGTCCGTGTTGCCCAGTGACAGCCCCAAAACATCACTGCTTTAGAGGAGATCTGCATGGAGGAATGGGCCAAAATACCAGCAACAGTGTGTGGAAACCTTGTGAAGACTTACAGAAAACGTTTGACCTCTGTCATTGCCAACAAAGGGTATATAACAAAGTATTGAGATGAACTTTTGTTATTGACCAAATACTTATTTTCCACAATCATTTGAAAATAAATTCTTTAAAAATCCTACAATGTGATTTCCTGGATTTTTTTTTTCTCATTCTGTCTCATAGTTGAGGTATACCTATGATAAAAATTACAGGCCTCTCTCATCTTTTTAAATGGGAGAACTTGCACAATCGGTGGCTGACTAAATACTTTTTTGCCCCACTGTATTATACACATCTGCCATACACATCTGTTTATAATACACATATCTATATATTATACATATCTGCCATATACATCTGTTATACATTAATATATGCATCTGTCCATACCTCTTCATTCAACAGTGTAAAGTATTTAAATACTTTCAATGTATTCCACATATGTATATATTTCACATCCTCAAATCTTTATTGTTGTTATTGTTAATATTCTTCTCTCTTTTTACATTATTTTATTTATCTTATTTGCACCATGTATGTTGAGTTGTTGGAGGAGCATGCAACATAATATTTTCATTGCCAACATATACGTTGTATATGCTGTGCATATGACCAATAAAACCTTGAAACCTGTTGAAGCAAATGTTCATAGTGGCCAAACGGTGTTACCGCACCCCCTTGTCCGGGCCCAAAAATACTTTTTCCCATTGACTTACATTGGGAAAAAGACATCTGTATTTAGCCAAATAAACTACCCAATATGAACACTTGAATAGAACTTTTTTTAAAACCTTAGGGTCTATAAGTTTTAAAATGCGCTAAAAGCTAAATCCAGAGTTATTTTCCGTGCTCTATGGATCAGATACGGGTACTTTTTGAATATACAGTTGCTCCACATTGGGCTTCACGCGCCACTGAGCAACTTTCATAGGAATAAATGGGACCCCGCTGTATCCACTTCTCTTTACACAACCATGAAAGAAACCTACAGACACAATGTATTCTTTCTTCACTGAAAAGACATTAACATGCACTTACAGCTCGGGAAAAAATTAAGAGACAACTCCAAATGTTTCTTAAATCTTTATCTCTACATGTATGGCAGTCACTGCAGTGTCTGTTGAATTCCACACAGAGAAAAAGTGTCAGTAGTTTAGAGAAGACAATTCAATAAAATACTCCCTGCTGAAGTGGTCTCTTAATTTGTTCTGTGGCTGTACATATCAAAATGTTATTGCGACATTCTGATTTGGGTCAACATCTTATTTATTTGGATGTATATTAAAAAGGGCCTTTTTCCATTTCAGGGTTTTTTCAATACTATTAGGGTTTAGGGTTAGGGTAAGGGGCTTGAGGTGCATTCTTCATTGTAAGGCATGCAAAATACTAATCTTTATTGGGGTATTTGCAGCTACTGTAGCTAACAGTTCAGTGACGCCTGGTGTCCAGAAAGTAACAGATTGTCAGAACAGACATGTATTTAACGATTTATGTACACCTTACCCTAACCCTACACGCCAAGAAACACACTAGTTTAATACATATGAACTGAATCCCACATACCCCCCCCCACAAACATACCCAGTAAAAGAAACCAGTGCATCGTGTGAAAGCAATAAGCAGTGTTGCTTTCTTTAGTGGAATGTCAATATTATTCTCGCTAGTTGGCAACTTCATATGGAGGGCTGAGGGCAAAGGTGGCTAAAACACTGTTTGTATTACAGACTACAGACTATAATGTGTGTGTGTGTGTGTGTGTGTGTGTGTGTGTGTGTGTGTGTGTGTGTGTGTTCTTTCTGCTGTTTCACTTAACCTTTGCGGGCTGACATCACACTTTAAAAGGAAATGATGTGTGAACCCGATTGCCCTGAAGATCTTTTGATAAAAATGATTAGAAGAAGCTGGGAAAACAGCAGGAAGTCTAGGGATAAAAATGTAAAATTAAAATGTTTTTAAAAAATTTTCTTTCTTTATCTTAGAAGTGATCTTCCATATATTTAAGAGGTTTAATAAACTAAATGAAAGAACAAAGAACGTTTGAGAGTATTGTATCGATACATATTAAAGAAAAGCAGCATGCCATAATGAAAGTTAGATTTTCTATCAGGTTTATTCAGTGTCAGGCTCTTGGTTAAGCACAAACACGCAGACATATAACAACCTGCCAGTGATTGACATGTTTTTTCATTGGTCATAATAATCTAACCTAAAATCTATAATAACAGCAAGTAAAGTCATAAGGCCAAGTGAAATATCAACAGAAAACACAGCTCTTGATAGAAAAGCTTTTCATTAGAGGGACTGAGACGGGGTCAATCCCAGTCAACCAGGGAGATAACAGAGTAGCCACTCAGAGACAGAAATCAGGAAGAGATAAACTATGTGATGCATGGTAGAAGCAAAATGACAAATACATTTGTTTATTTATTTAAAAAAGGGCAAACAAAGGAACTATAATGGTGGAGTAATACTGCTGGAGCCTGATAAAACTGGTCCAAACAATAAATAAAACTGTTATTGGACTAGGGAATAGAATCTTCAAAGGAAACCAATTTCAGAAAGACAATACTGGAGAAACTACACAAAAAATATCCTTTATTAATACTTAGCACAATGTTAATATGATTATTAAGACCGACGCGTAGGTGGAAGGTGAACAATGGGATTAGGTGGGTGCCCGTCTGCTCAGTTAAAGCATCAGGTTTTTGTTAAATTGCCTGGGATTAAAATGTCACGATTAAATGTGGACCGTGTCAGAGGCCACCCACGCAAAATGGTGTTTCTCAATATTACATCTGCGTGTTTTTCTAATCCCTTTCCAGTCTCATTGTTTTCAACTGGGTCATGGTTCAATTGATGTCGACATGTTCACCACAAACCCAGAGACACAAAATCCAATACCTCAAAGAATAAACCGTAACTTATACGGTCTTCTGTATGAATCAGATCAAATAATGCCTGTCTGTCTGTCTGCTGTCTTTTCTCTTTATTATCATGGCACAGCAGAATAAGATGCTATAAATAATCACATTACCACTGCATCATCTTTACTAATCAATGCTTTCAACGTGTGTGTGTGTGTGTGTGTGTGTGTGTGTGTGTGTGTGTGTGTGTGTGTGTGTGTGTGTGTGTGTGTGTGTGTGTGTGTGTGTGTGTGTGTGTGTGTGTGTGTGTGTGTGTGTGTTTTCTGTCAGCACATAGACACTGCACACACTTAATGTACATGTCATTTCTGATGATAACTGTAGAGCAGAATTATGGGGCATTACCTATAATAACCTTTCCTTCCAAGAGGGTCATAATCGCCTCGTTCTGACCGGCTGTGGCTTTGCTGCTCAAAATGACAGAGGTGAGCTGCTGAGAAGGAAAAGAAAAAATATGGAAAGAGAAAAATAGGGAAGAGAGAGAAAAGGAGGACAAACATGTCCAGAAGTGTGACAGGAGAAGGAGTCACTGAAAAGCAAGAGAGCAGGCATAAGACGGAAGGCTAAAGACAGCCACAGATATCCAAATCAAGCTCATTCTATATCCTAATAATCACTAGGCTATTTTACATTTTGTTAACACATTTGAGCTATGCTACATAAAATTGTGATCTATTGGCAATTGGTTCGTAATTGGTTAAATCCCCAGCTCTTGTACTGTAGTTAACATGTCACTGTGCCCTTACTTAACCTGAAGATTGCTCCTGCTTGCACGGTCAACTGTGCGCGGGCGTGTTGAGTGTTAGCCTCCCCTGAGCAGGTGGCACCTCGAATGGCAGAGAACATAATCCCGGCTGGTATATTAAGGTTTTTTTTTTTAATTGTATTGTATTTTACTATTTCTATCTTGTACTTTCATTATATTATCTTCTAATGTTATTATATATTTTATATTATTTTGTAATTTTATTATATATTTTATATTATTTTGTAATTTTATTATATATTTCTACATTGTCATTCATATTTGTTAATCTGTAAAGCTTCCTGAGACAGATCTGTTTTGTGATATTAGGCTATATGAAAGAAATTGGATCAGGTTAGCCTCTGTATGTATGAATGTGTGTGAATAGGTGAATACTGACTGGTATATGTAAAAGCCCTTTTAGAGGATGAAAATAACTGTCATTAAAATTGCAAAATAAATGCAGTTTCAATTTACTCTGCATTAGATGCTATTAAAGAAAATCCAGCCACCTCCACCTGTGCGCCCGTTATCTCGTGTTTCTTTCTCTACTTTATCTCCATCACCTTGGATTATTCTTGTTTACCAGTAGCCTATTAGTTCCATCCATTTACTTATCCGCAGAAGCTATATCCCAGGTGTGTGCCCACCATGAAGTCCCATTTTAAACAATATATGGAAATGGGAATGGATGGCTTGATTCAAATCCACTTTTAATTGTCGTACACATTCACACGCCAAACATAGTCAAATTAAGTCTCTGCATTTAATCACACCTAGTATTATAGTAAAGATTGTCAACCCTAAGTCTTAAGTCGCAGTCATGCATTAACATGACTTTTAAAAGTCTTGGGCTCCCAACATACTACTACTTCTCAACTTATCCTAACTACAGCCTAAAAATGCGGATAAAAATAAAACACATAATCATATGACAAGGTACTAACACCCCAAGTTGAAAATAATTGGCAATGATACTTTCCAAACAAGGATGAAACTGTATTTAAAAGTTTCAAATGTGTTTCCAACCAAACATGGCTAATAGCCCCACAGTTAATTGAGTTTAAAAAAACTATGATGATGATTAATTTCTAAATGATTATATTCCAGCATCGATGTAAATGCTATTACGAGTTCACGGAATCAGTGATGACAGCAATCAATCTGTAAATGATGCGCCGCGTACATTAGCTCAGCCAAATGACTCCTGCATGTGTGTTTGTGTGTGTCTGCGTAGGTGCACGCCTAGATAAATTGTGCATTGGCCCGACACCATCATTTCTCACTCAAGATTACTAAATGACCATTTTTGTAAGCCCTTAATTGATTCATTTGTATCAAGAACGTACACACTGTGTGGCAAATAAAGCATTAATGTGCATGTTATAAGTTACACAGGCCAGACAGGAAGACAGAAATAAATGAGCACGTTTTATAGAGCTGCCTCTGTTAGCAGCAGCTTGTGTTATTTACCAACAATTTCATTAGACAAAACTGTTGAGGGTTCAGAATAAGGGAAGGGTCGTCTGATAACAGGGAACTAGCTCTGAATAGTTTCCTTATTATCATTTCCCTCCATTGTTAACAATTCTAGTATGGAAGTGACCTTTTGTTATTTGGGTTTTACTGATGCTTAAAAAGAGGTTTGGCCCGTCTATGACCTTTGATGAACATGAGGGCTGGAGTAATTCATTGAAATGGGAAAACACAAAGAGTAGAACAAACACTGTTGAGCTGAATTAAGCTTATTTTAGTGTTAAACAAACCATAAATCCGTGTTAGTTCCCTCAGCATGTCACACTGGACCCTTAAACACATTTATTTCATACTTTACATTCTTGTTTTAAAATATAAAGTGTATCTGATGCTTCTGTGGGGGGCTGCAGGCCTCACCTGCCTCAGTTAAGGTCAGAGTTCATGACTCCACCATAAGAAAGAGACTGGGCAAAAATGGCCTGCATGGCAGAGTTCGAAGATGAAAACCACTGCTGACCAAAAAGAACACAAAAGCTCGCCTCAGTTTGGCCAGAAAACATCGTGATGATCCCCAAGACTTTTGGGAAAATACTCTGTGGACTGACGAGACAAAAGTTGAATTGTTTGGAAAGTGTGTGTCCCATTTCATCTAAAATATGGTGTGGGTAGTGTGATGGACTGGGGCTGTTTTGCTGCTTCAGGACCTGGAAGACTTGCTGTGGTAAATGGAATCATGAATTCGGCTGTCTACAAAAAAGTCCTGAAGGAGAATGTCCGGCCATCTGTTTGTGACCTCAAGCTGAAGCGCACTTGGGTTCTGCAGCAGGACAATGATCCAAGACACACCAGCAAGTCCACCTCTTAATGGCTTAAGAAAAACAAAATGAGGACTTTGGAGTGGCTTAGTCAAAGTTCTGACCTAAATCCGATTGATATGCTGTGGCATGACCTTAAACAGGTGGTTCATGCTCGAAAACCCTCCAATGTGGCTGAATTACAACAATTCTGCAAAGACGAGTGGGCCAAAATTCCTCCACAGCGCTGTAAAAGACTCATTGCCAGTAATCGCAAACGCTTGATTGCAATTGTTGCTGCTAAGGGTGGCCAAACAAGTTATTAGGTTTAGGGGGCAATCACTTTTTCACACAGCCATGTAGGTTTGGATCTCTTTTTCCCTTAATAATAAACACCTTCATTTAAAAACTGCATTTTGTGTTTACTTGTTTATCTTTGTCTAATACTTAAATTTGTTTGATGATCTGAAACAATTAAGTGTGACAAACATGCAAGAAAATAAGTTATCAGAAAGGGGGCAAACACTTTTGCACACCACTAAAGCTAATGGGTCCAGGGCGCCAAACCCCTTCACTCCTACACTTCTCCATTAATGCATGTGTTTGTATGAATGTAAAAACTACATTTCCCCCAGAGGATTAATAAAGTATGTAGTTTTGTTCTTCTTTTTCTATAAAGTATGAGGTGTAAATGTTACACTTGTAACACTTTGTATATTGCATATTTTATATACATGTATCTATATTCTCTGTTTTGTAATTTTGGAGCAACCTAGCAAAAAGGAATTTCCTTCAGGATGAATAAAGTTCTATCTAATGTAATCTACATTGTATAGCCCTTATAAATGTGTTGTAACATTGTGAGCACCACAGAAGCATGGCTATATAAAATAAGTTAAGTTAAGATATACTTTACTGATCCCAAACTAGGACTTTTTTCCTTGCAGTAGCATGTAAAACAAGCATTGCACGTGAATAAAAAAAGAGTAGAATATAAACAATGATACAATATAAACATTTCAAAATAGAAGATAAAACAGAACTAAGAGTGAAAATATAAAAGTTGACCGTGAAGATAACAATATGTAGACTATTTGACAAATAAAGCACTATTGAAGGGCATATGAAATAAGATACAAATGTAAAATGTTATAAGGGATTTTTAAGTCCAGTTAACAAAAACCGATGCCATAATTGCCAGTCTGTCCCTGCCCTGCTCGTCCTCCTGCTACAAACCCCCCTCCCAAACATGTGATAGCAACATGGGCCAAAAAGTAAAAAAGAAATCAGACAGAAGAAATGTAAAGAAGGACAGAAAATGAGAGCATTATTGAAATATTCATGAAGCTGGGAGTTCAACTGTTGGCCTGATTGTCTTGTCCAGAAAATGGTTTTGGCTGACTGGAAAATTAACAGAGAAACGCCCGGGCGCGCACACGCACACGCACACACACACACACACACACACACACACACACACACACACACACACACACACACACACACACACACACACACACACACACACACACACACACACACACACACACACACACACACACACACACACACACCCCACTGAGTTGGCTGGAGTCCACCAGCTGTCCATCTTAACGTCTCCAAGTCAGACTGTTAGGGTTGTTTCAGCTCATCGGCCTGCCAGACGGTATAATCGCCAGACATGCTTCAAGTTTGATCAATTCAAAGTGCATTTTAACGGGATTAACAAGGTCATTTACAAACAGTTTGGGAAGAGTACTCAACGAGGCATTGTAGACCTGTCCGAACAACATTTATCTGGGGAGGTGAACACTGGAGAGACAAGGAACACTGGTTATCTCACAAACGCTTCTGTGCTCTGAAGTTCCAGCCAGGATTCTGGCCTAATAATCTCTGAGACAATGTTATGATGCTACATACATGATACAAGAATGTTTCTAAGACTATGAAAGTATTGTGCAGTGCAGTCGGCCATAAAAAAATGTGAAAAATATATAAATCTGACTTGCTTTCCCCACCTTATGTTGATTCTCCTTAAAAAATAGCTAAATGCGGATCCTTCACCATACATTTATTAGAGGAAAGGAAAAACAGAAACAATGCCTTCAAAATCAAAGTAAATTTGGATATACTTTACATTGTATATTTATATTTTATTTAATATTTAATTCATTGCCCTATTATGTATATAATATCCTGCTTTATATTGTGTTAATTTCAATAGTGTTTACTTGTCTGACAGTTTATGGATTATTTATCTTCATGGTCAATTGTACAGTGGTATGCAAAAGTTTGGGCACCCCTTAGGAAAACCACTGCATCAGTTTGTCACTTGCTGAGCTTTTGAAGCAGCAACTTCATTTTAACATATGTTATACCTTATGGTAACAGAAACATCTCAGTAGTGAAATAACTTTTATTGGTCAAACAGAAACATGTTTATGTGCATTCAAACAAAAATAGGCATGTGCATAAATTTGGGCACCCCTAAGAAATAATTCCATTAATATTTAGTATTGCCTCCTTTTGCTGCAATAACGGCCTGTAGACGCCTCCTGTAGCCACAGACAAGTCCCTTAAGCCTGGCAGGTGGTATTTTGGCCCATTCTTCCACACAAAACGTCTCCAGTTCAGTCAGGTTTCTTGGCCTCCGTGCATGGACAGCCTTCTTCAAATAAATCCATACATTTTCAATGATGTTAAGGTCTGGGGACTGGGATGGCCATTCCAGAACATTGTACCTGTGCTTCTGCATGAATTCCTTGGTGGATTTTGATCGGTGCTTAGGATCATTGTCCTGCTGAAAAATCCAACCCCGGCGTAGCTTCAACTTTGTGACTGACTCTAGAACATTCTTGTCAAGAATCTCCTGGTACTGTAAGGAATTCATGTGGCCCTCAACTTTAACAAGTTTTCCAGTACCTGTGCTAGCCACACAGCCCCATAACATGATAGATCCTCCACCAAATTTTACAGTGGGCAACAAGTTATTTTCATTGAATGCAGTGTGTTTTTTTCGCCATGCATACCTGTTCATGTTATGACCAAATAACTCAATCTTGGTCTCATCTGACCACAGTATTTTGTTCCAAAATGCTTCTGGCTTGTCCAGATGTGCTTTTGCATACCTCATGCGACTCTTCTTGTGATTAACACTCAGGAAAGGCTTTTTGCACATCACCCTTCCAATGAGCTCTTCCTGGTGCAAAGTACGCTGGATTGTGGAACGGTGAACAACTACACCATCAGCAGCCAGATGTTGTTGTAGTTCTCTGGAGGTGGTCTGTGGCTTCTCTGTGACCATTTTCACCATCCTTCGCCTGTGCCTTTCCCCTATTTTTGTCGGCCTACCACATCTTTCCTTCACACGGACTGTTCCTGTGGCCTTCCATTTCACAACTACGTTTCTGACTGTGGAGACAGACAGTTTAAACCTGTCAGATAATTTTTTGTACCCTTCTCCTAATTTATAATGTTGGATTATCTTAGCTTTCAGGTCAGTGGAGAGTTGTTTTGAGGTCCCCATCTTGCCACTCCCTAAGAAAGAACCTAGGCCAGGCACAGCCAGCTATTACCTATGTTAAATAGCCTTTTTCATGATTGGTTCCACCTGTCTTTGTAATTGAAGGTCTAATGAGCTAATCAAAGCAATTTTGTGCAGCAACCTGTCAGCTATAAATCCGTACAGGTGTTGAAATGAATGCTATTTATAAGGGTGCCCAAACTTTTGCACATCCCATTTTTTGCATTTTATTTTATTATAATAAAACTATGTAATGCTACCCTAAGAATTTTGGTCTGGAAAACACTAAAACGTCTACATCTTTGTAGGAAAACAAATGTTGTTGCTGTGATCTTCTATTATAAAGGAAAAGCAAATTGTCATGAAATCTCAGAGGGGTGCCCAAACTTTTGCATACCACTGTATATATATATTTTATCTAATGCAAGTTTATTTCTATTTCTTCTTTGAGGTGTGTATACTTTAGAATTGTTTATTTCTTCTTTTTATTTCTAATTATTTGCTATGCCTTGTATTGTATGATGCTGCTGCAACACAGAAATGTCCCAGTTTGGGAAGTCATTCTTATCCGATCTTATATGAATAGCATCATTTTGCTAGTATCTGAACCAACACCAAGTCCTGGTGAAGGCCATTAGTATCTGACTACAATAAAACCAAACTATTTGCCTTGTAATTTTCATGTGCGTGACTACCTAATAGTCTAAATAATGATTGGCACAATTACCCATGATCAAAGCTCTGCTCATGCTGAGCCCCTCTCCCTTGAGGCTAGCTGGTTCCCAAATAGTCTTTCCATTGAAATGGGTCAAACACGATAATGTGTTTAGGGGTATTACCGATTATAAACGTCTTTCATTGGTATTAGAACATAATGATAATGATATGATCATATTGTGTTATCTTATATTAACATTGTGTTGATAATGAGACACTGACAACATTTGAATTTATATTTTGAATAATTGTAGCCTCATGAAACAGCCTTACTGGGTGCATATGTGTTTAAGCTATGCATGTGTTCAACTGTTGAAAAGATAAAGTTCAACTGAAGCAATTTGGTGGAGTGTGATGTCCCATTGTAGGTTTTTAATTAGTCTCATGTACATGGGTCAATAATATTAGGCTTACTGTGTGTGTAAAGTAAACACACAGAGAGAATGATAGTGTAAATGTATGCTTGCTGTGATCATGTGTGTGCCTGTTTAACCCTGACATTTGCAAAGGAATGTATGCAGTGTGTGTGTTTTGTGTGTGTGTTTGTCTGTTTGCATGAGTGCATTTGATCAACAGCATGTGTTATTATTAATGTCCAAGAACATACATCAATATCATGTAAGGCAACAGTGCCCCCCCCCCTTCTCTCCATTACCAGCTAACCTTTTAAACAAACCCTGTTCTGTGTACGGCTATTTCTGCAATACCTTCAAGATTGGAAAAATACATTAGGAATTACACTTCCAGCTACACAGAAAGTGCTGATGGGAATCCATACTTCCTGCTTACTTTTCATTTTCTTTGGCATAGAGCTCGGAGTGGGCCTGATAAATAACATGCAAGAGAGACATTAGGGTAACGGAGAAGAAAAGGTGGTCTTAAGGTTAATTTTCACGGGAAACACATACACACAATTGTTTGCCCACATTTATTACCACTTTATTTGCTTGGAGATGGTAGGGGGTTATGCAAAGGGTATAGATACTGAACAATGTTTCCCTCTCACTTTCTAATATTTGTAATTCATGTATTTATTTGCCTTCTTCTGTTTATAAATGTAAATCTTATTTGAAAGATGAAAGATGTACTGAACAACCCTCAAACAAATTGCCAAAGTTAAGTTGTTACTGTTTACCAATTGCCTAGAAAAACTCAGCACCTAAACATAGCACTGGCAGACCTACAGTACGCTAATGGTTCCCTTTTACGCCTATTATTTCCTCTAAACTAAGCTATGCTAAGCTAAGCTAAACCACACTAAGCGACCCAAATGTTCCATATCATATCATATCATAGATCCTTAATCCAAAATTTGTACACATACCATGCATTTATAAATACACTTCTGCATAGTAGGTACATGAATACCACCTTAAATATTCAGAAATGTGAGTCCTCCTTAAAATGCATCACTTCAGCGATGGATTTTTTAAACGGTATTTCTGACCTCTGTCTTCAGCAGACCTCGAAACTCTTCTGTGTTTTTCTTTGTGATTCTAAACCTAAAGCCAGTCAGGGAGAGTCTGGGCTACAGTAGAACACTCATCTGGGATAAGGAGCCATTTATTCATCTGAGCTCAGTAATACTACGAGAGCCTCGCTTCAGAATTCAATGAATATTTCACACTTTCATTTCATATGCAATCTCTGCTGCTCAGAAGTGTGTATGGCTGGGTATCATTCTGCACGGTGTGCTTTTGTGTGTGTGTGTGTGTGTGTGTGTGTGTGTGTGTGTGTGTGTGTGTGTGTGTGTGTGTGTGTGTGTGTGTGTGTGTGTGTGTGTGTGTGTGTGAGTGTGTCTCACTTTATGTGTGTTTTGGGGAATTAGTGTGAGGCACTTTATTTGATCCGCATATTGAAAATTGTATTTTATAATATCCATGTGTTTTATACTTGCTGCAAAGGTATGCTTTGTGCAATTTGATTGTAGCCAATGGATATAAGATTTAAGTGTTTAAAATATAAGTATATTTTTGGAGTTAATGTGAAAACCAGCTTTTACCTCTTATCCTACTATTCAAATGAACCAGTGCTTATCATTTCTAGCTGGGTTAAACTTTGCCTCTTTGCTCATCAACTCATTAACTGAATTCTTCTTTTTTAGAGCTATGACTCCTCCATAACAGACAGTTTGAAGACATGGAAAGCCGGGGAAACAATCCCCTGAATACTAGCAACCCTCTCTAACAACACATAATGTCATAATCAGCGCTGGTTATGAGGCTGTGTTGACAGTGACACGTTCACTTGCTATGTACATACTGAAGTGTGCATGAAATGTGCACTTACATTTAATTGTGATTTGCATTTGACTCCTAATATAAAACCTCTTATTTTTATAGAGATATCTGAATTAAAAAGTTAATAAGTAAACTGAACACAACACTAGAAATCAAGTGACAATATAACCGTCAGAGTAAGAACACTGTTTATAACACAATATAATAAACACTTTTCATTCAGCTGGAAACTAAATTAACTTGGTAACAAGATCTAAAAGTGAGATATCCACCATACGTCCTTGTAAGAGAAGGTTTTAGGTTCTTGCAGCCCTGAGAGAAATTGCAAACCTATGCAACTTTGTTTTTAATTAGTTCAGAGAATCTCCAACAAATCCAGCAGAATGTAAAAATCCTTACAGGCATACAGTATGAGCCGGGCTACTGTGCATAACATTTTCTAGCCAGTAGGTTGCTCGTTTTTTTTTTTAGGCTGTGACCTAAATGAAAAATTCAGTTCACCATAGGACACAGGCTCATTAAAACATGTTGATACTGTTTTAATGTGCAGAGAGGGTTCCAGATTCCTTTCAGGTCCTAAACCATGGTTCAAAAAGCCCCTTAATCTAAGCCATTCATCACATTCTAATAATGCCCGAGTCCATGTGACAAGAGTGAAAAAAAAACTAGACCTTCCAAAGGGGGAAATGAAAAATGACACGTTCCTCGGGGGGAAATAAGGAAACGGGGATGTATGGATTGAGTTTGCAAAGTCTCCAAAAAGTGAATTGCTAATGACACAGCCTAACGCTGAAGGCAGAGTAAAACCTTTTCCCTTTGAATTTTGCTTGTGAGGCAATATTCCATCCAAGGGAGTGGCTTACACGACACTGCAGCTCAATACTGTGAACACACACACACGCTCAAACACACACAGAACTATGCTCAAACATTCGTACATGACCATTCACTTTGCTGTGTGAGCAATTAACAGCTTTGAATCAAAAGGATTATGCATTATACGAGAGACATCAAAAGGATCAATAGGGATAATACAGTTTATTAAATACAGTCATGTTGTAATGTTTGGATAAGAGCTGTCAGACACCTGTTACTGTTCTTTGTGGAGTGGCAGGCTTATATCGTAACGTGTGTGCTTACTGTCGGTCACTCAGGATACAAGCTGTTTTGATTTAAGGATATTTAGCCTCACATGAGTTAGTTTCACTTCACAGGTAGAAGATTAATGTTACATGGCTTTCAGTGGTCTGCTTAAAGTGACAAAACCACTGTCATGATGTCTGTCTTTATATTAAAGCGAAGTTAAATCAAGTAAGTTAAATCGAGTAAAACTATCTCGCTGATCCCTTAAAATACTTTGTCAGACTTAAAGCAGGAGCTATTACACAACATGGCATTGTATCCAGCAGTTTTTACCTTGTCCTTGTCTTCTACCAGATCACTGAGTATGTCATCGGGGTCCAGGATGCCCCCATCACAGTATTCAACATGGTGAGTCCTGACCTGGAAATCTCCTTCCTGTAACACAGGTTCAACATACGTCAATCAACAAGTCACTGTCCGAATAAACCTGAGATCTTTTAACTTGTAGTATTTGCACATAGGTTACTGCCTTCTATACATTGTAAGTGCAGGAGTCACACATCCATCATAGGAGATTTAATGAAGCCTTAAAAGTGTTTTTAATAAACTTTATAACAAAAAATATTCTTAAAATCCCACCTTCCATGTCTAAGCATTTTCAAGACTTTCAAATATTTAATCAAGACATTTTAATTCCGATAAAGGTTCTTCTTTTGGATTTGTTAATGATCAGCTAAGGTCGGCTAAATGACAAAGGTCTCAGTACTGCAACTAATGCTTGTGTAACAAAACATTCAGAAAAATAAGAGGGATTAATCGTTCTTTCATATTTTTTCTCATTTATCATTTAAAACCATATAAAACTGATCATGGTGTGAACTTTTAAGAACATGTGTACCAGACAAAAAAGTGTGCAATACTATTTGTAGGCCAGGATATCTCTGCAGTTTCACAATACTTCATTCACGATGGTATTTACTGCTTGCTGGGATTTGAATACTGCACTAGTCAATAAAATGATTTGGATAAAATTAGGAATAATTGTGCAACCTTGATAAAACCCATGCTCGAGGCTAAAGGCCTCCCCTGCTGGTCGCCAACTCTTTCAGTCCACTCCTCATTTAAAGTACACCTTTCTCTCTCTACATCTCTCCCATTCCCGCCCTCTTCTTTGTTTCCTTCCTCCTTACATCTTCCACATCTTTCCCTAGGTGCTGTGTACAGATTATTCGAGCCTGGCCTTTCCTCCCTCCCACTCCTCCCTCCCACTCCTCCCTCCCTCTCGCCGCTGTGTTGGGTCTGTGATTAATGACACGCACACTGCACCGGACAGCTGACTACATAGAGCTGCTTGTTGAACAACATATTGAGACAACGCACCCCAACGCGCACGCAAACACGTAGAAAAACCACAAACAGCCTCAGGAAAGGTATGACTCAAAATGTTGCAGGGTGCCGCTCCATTAAATCACTCTTTCAGGGTCAGACGCTGTCCATGCTCTTCAAGCACTCCATCAGGGAGAGGGGGAGATAGAGAATGGCACTCTAAGTCCGGGAATATCACTGTATGTCCATAACTGCTCCTACACTCACTCTGCATCAAAGCCTTTACAATGATGTACTTCCACTTCAAACATAATTTATGGGGTGATGTAATCTTTTTGTACATATAAGTAAGAAACAGTACGATGACTCAAAAACAAAAAGAAAACGGTACCTTAAAAAATACCTAAAAATCATTTGACCACTGTATGATGCTTGGTATTCATATTCACAGTGTTATACATTTAATGTTTACTTATAGTATATGTTGTTCTTAAAGTTGCCCATTTTTATTGAATTTAAGCAATTTTTTGTATATTGATCTTCCATTTTATATACATTTGTGACTTTTAACATTATTTAGGTAGAGGCTTTGAATAAACCCAATGGGTTTTTAGTCTCTTTCTGCAGGGTTTGTCATTTGTTATCTTGTATTTGTGTGTATTATTAAATTGTACAAAACCCTTAAAACCAATAAACTATGTTCAACAAGCGTACCAAATGTCAATAATCTTTAATTACCAGATCTGATGTTTGTCTTTTGGTGTCCTATAGCGTCTTTTTCTGTCCCAGTAATATTAAATGAGTCTACGACAAGAAATCTGCACAATGCATCACGATCCCCTTGCGATTTATTGTCAATGTATGCTTCTGTACACTTGTTTGATGTTGTTTCAACAGGCAGCAACAACCAGTGTCTGCCCATCTGTTTTCATAGCTGCCATTTCACTTTTTAAGGGTTGGAAAAAGATGGGCCAAAACAAGCTTCACCCCTATTTTCAACATTCATGTCACCAGCCCTCCAAAAACGTAAAATATTTTCGCATCGTTTTTCTGCAGATGGCCGCATGTGACGGCACGCAATCTCCTTATTGGATTCAAAATAGATTGTAAAAAATGTGACTGTAACTTTACTGTGTTTGTTAAGGCTCATAACGGTTCTTCTTTCACTGGAGAAGACTTTTAAGTTGTTTTCTAGGTACTTGCAAATATGTTATGCCAATACCAGTAATTTCTTAACTTTCCCAAAGAAAGAATTGGAAAGAACATTTGAAAACGCACTTTGTGACTAGTAACCTAGTAGTTGCGTTGATAACACACACTTTATATAGAGAAACATGTTATTTCCCAGACTTTGAACACACTGTACTTTAGTCATATGGTCTTCCTGTTTATGAGTTACATGAGAATCTGTTTGATCTTAAGTCTACATGTTGCTGCTGTCACCTGGTAACAGGGGAAACATACAAGTACAACAGGCATGGTTGTGTTGGCTCCTTAAGGAGAAGCCGTTTATCCCAAGTCATATCCTGGAACCATTTTATTATTCATCGTCACATTAACAGGCGCTTAAACTGATTTTCCACCATGAGTCTGTGACTCTGACAATGTGGCTGTTTATCTCCCCCCTTCTTTAGCTGGGATTCATTGTATGACTCCATTGTGACACTCACTTGGCTGACACACAGGCCAGATGTATCCGAGAGAGGGAGATATTCTCAAAAATGGTGTTTACATTGTTTTATTTTCCTCATTTGCAGTGTTTATCTTCCTTGAGCACTGTCAATCGGGGTTTGGGGGCATATTAACTCTGGGACAACACATGTGAATGATTTTTTAGGATTGCTTGGGGAATATTCAGTGCCAAAGTGTCATGTAAATTATTTTGTACCTTTTTCTGCCCTCAGCTTTGTACATAACATCACGTATAAGTTTGTTTTTATTACTGGTTGGGCTTCAGAATGAGTCCCAATAGTGTTAGCTTTTGTCTATGATGGTTTAATGGTAAGCCCTCGATCCATCAAACACACACAAAGTGACTCACTTCACAAAGAATTTTGCTAACTATGCCTGGACCAAAAGACTTTTCTTAATAACAAGACCAAAGAGAAGCATAAAAAAGTAGCATTTTCATTGGCTTGCCCAGGTAGTATTGCATTTAGTGAACTCACAAGCAAAATAAATGCATTTAATGTCAACAAAGGCCAGTCTAGCCATTACATCCACATCAAAGGACTGAGTGCCCTGCAGTGCTTTTCTCCCAGCAGACGATATATTGCGCTTTTCATTTCAGTTAATATTGCACCTTAGAGGGCCCAAAATCAGCAGTTCATCAAATCACAACAAACCAATTGACTACCTGTAAACATGGAGCTTTCAGGGGCCATGGGGATCAAGGGCCTCGGGCCAGTTTGCCTGCTTAGGGTGGTTAGGAAACTAGCACTAGTGGAAGGTAATGCTTTATTTTGGATGCAGTAAATCTCAAACTTTTTTCTTCTTTTTTCCTTTCTGACTTGTTTGGAATGCTTTCGTGTCACTGCTATTGATTGACAGAAGCGTATTGATTATAACTACTAACTGTTTAATGATGTGGAAACACATTGAACAAACACTGTTTTGTTAATAATAAAAATCAAACCCCTGCTGAAGTCACTCAAGAGAAGAAATCTGTTTTATGTTTTAGGAATACAACGCTTTTACATTCAACAGCCTCCTTTTTCCCTGAGACCTGCTGTTGTTTTTAGGTCAACACTCCCCTTTAATCTTTTGCTACAGTAGGCAAGCTGTACAGCCAGGATGACAGGAGATGGAGAGGTAGAGAGATAAGAGCACACTGATCTGATCTGATCTGATATTCAGGGGGAGTGCTCGGATAATGTGCTACACTATTCTGTGGACTGCAGAAGCCCTGTGTCTTCAAGTGTGGCAGCTTAAAAACCGAGAGGGGCACTTAGCTAGTGTAAGTCCAGATAAGAGATGTAAACACGCTGATATAATCTGGAAATCAGGGGGATTAGCACTTAATACACTGCTGTGCCTGATACTATTACAGATAATCGTGGGCAATTTTAGGGAATTTTACTCTCAGGACTTGATCAAGGGCTGATTATTGGGTTGTAGTAAGTTCCCACCAGGGTTAACATATGATTCAGTGTTGTCAGGTGTGGGCTTAACCCCCACCTCCCCCCCCTTGTTTTTTATCTGTGAACAGTAAGCCTTTCTAGTCCGTTAGTTGACACAAGAGTTTGGTATGCACACTGCTATCAAAACTGGAGGCGGTGGGAAGAAGTGGAATTGGGAACATCGCAAAATGGATAACTTTAGTCGAAGTCTTGAGCCTATTTTTTCATAAAATGTGAAAAGCATCAGTATGGAGCTAAATTTGGGACAGCATTTACTTTTGGGATAATGTGAAAACAAGAAAGTGAAACTGAATGATTAAGTAATGATCTTGGACACTGGCAAAATAAAATATTGTAATAAACTACAAATGTGTTTTTAGGGTTAAATAATTATTTGGATTCTGTTCTGTAATTCTTTATATTTTTTTGTATTTAATTGATGCCTCCCCCCCCCCCCCAGCTGTAGATTTTCAGAACACATTTTCAACAGAAAAACAAAGAAATAAGGCCTTCGATATCAAAACACATATAGAAATGTACAACAACAAAACATAAGGATAAATACAGAAATTAATATAAATCATATTGAACTTAAAAAAACCTTTCAAACAATTGTTTTCATTTTGAATACATTATGATATTTGTAGGTTCAAGATAAAAAAATGTAGTTTCACTGTTTTTTTTTCCAATGATAAAAACCTTTGGCACCAATTTGGCTCTATAAATCAGCTCCAAACACTTGATGAATACTGCAATGGCTCGGGAATTGGGCTTTTGACATCGAATTTAATGGGAATGACAAAGGATTTCCAATATTAAGGTCCCGCAGGGCAAGACTGAGGGGTTGGAAATTGTCCCAATTTGTCAAGCATGGAAGCTATTTGAGTATTTTCAAGTAATATTGCTGCAAACGACATATTCTTTTGTAAAGGCAGTGAGTTCTGATGTAGCACCTACCTCTGCATAGCAAATAACTCTCAGAGTTAAATTGTCCTCTACCCATCTTTTGACCCTGCAGTAACAAAGCGTGTCTACTGTGAGCAAGCAAAGCAAGAGAATTGCTGGTGGAAATGCCATGGTAACCATTAGTAACCATGTTAACATGTCAGCATTCCACATTAAAGCTGTGCACAGGGAGATTCACTCACCCAACTGAGACAAAGGTTGGTTTATCATCAGATGTCTTTAGCATTTTAACTCATTATCAGAATTCTGAAATTTGAACGTTAACTTAAAATTTCTGTCTGGTGAACAGCCATCTTTTAAGTAAGGGATAATGTGCAGCGAGGCGGTCATTATGGGGAAAAGAACACCCGAAAGGTTGATCAGGGAGCTTGAAAGGTGTTCTTCTTCAACTTTACGGCAGTACTGATGGAGCTTTCTGTAGCTGTTCAAGTCTGTTCACAGTTTCTGATCCACTAACAAGTCCTGGAACCCTGCAGAGCCCAGACCGTGTTCCTGTTAGTGTTTACTTCCTGTCTGTCTGCTTCTGGTGATTTATCAGATGCCCAGCACTCCGAATTTTAACATATTTTCCTTTCTCTTTTTGATCCTCCAACGATCAATAGGTCCTTGACAGCTGTCTGTACTCCTGGATTAACAATGTGTCACATGTTCTGAACTGACCAATCATAATCGAGTATTCAACTAAGTCGTGTAATAATTAATGTAATTATTAATAAAGCATGTAGAATTAACCAACCAACATAATCTACATTCTATTTATTAATGATCTAGCTATGGCAAGCTTCACAGGCTAATTTGGAAAAGCATGTGTGTCCTTAAACACTACGTAATTTGGAGAACACAATTAAATATATAGAATAAAATAGAGTAGAATATAGTAAGAGTAGAATACGCGTCATTTCAATGAACACATTTCTGCAGATGGTCTGAGACAGCGGCACGTGTCTCCTCCCTGCCCCTTCCTCTCTCTGATATAATTGCCTGAGCTCTGGCATCAGTCCAGGATGTTTTACGATTTAATCAGCTTGTTTTGCCACGCCTCATCAGCATTCCTGCCCTTGCTAATGAAACTACAGCACACACCCACATAGGCAGGAACCCTATCATACACATCCACCTCACAGTCCATAGACGTAAGAAGCAAACACGTGCGCACATCACCATACGCTAAAATATTGACCAAATATAAATCCAATCTAACACTATACATGCATTGCATTTATTTTAACAAAGGTAAGTCATGTTGATGTGATCCAGTTTGATGTTTGAAAGAACACAGTTGGTTTTAACCTGAGACAACATAAATCCATAAGCCTGCTGCACGCGTTTGTTTGGCCCAAGGTAATTAGGAAGTCTGTCAACAAGCTAATAACTTCCTGACAACTCCCCCTGAAAAACAACCTCTGCTCCCCTCCCTCCCTCCCTCCCTCCCTGTTCCCCGGCCACACTTCCTCCTCGCCCTGCTGTGCCAGCTATCTTCCTTTTTACATTCATCATCTCCGATTTCTTCAAAGGTTTATTAATTTCCTCTCTACGAGGACCTTGTGTTTTATTTTTTTCCTGTTCTTTCTTCTTTAAAACCTTCTTTTATTCTCCTTTTCCCTGCCACAATTTCAGCTTAGCCTCCATGTTCATCCATCAAGGGGTGATAGCTCAATATTAGAGCTGTCAGCCAGCTGTTTTTGCTTCGTGGTATTATAACAAATAATAACAGATCACAGTGCACCGAGAGCTCTGAAGATTGAGAAGTAAATGACAATTAACCAAATAATTACACACGTGCGGTGTGACTACTGACTGATCTGGGAGGACACTTCCCCCTTTAGCAGAGCACCTTAGACCTCTGAAACCCTAATCACCTGGCTGTGATATACAGTGCGAGTGGAAGCATTGAAGACAAATATAAAGACATCACTCAGCAGATGATTATTGGCCATACTCCATTTCTTTCATGAAGCCGTTTCATTCCTTTGTTTCCAATTCATATTTCCTATCCACTCCTTCAGCTTAGCAGGAATCAATATATCATTGTTTCAAGTAAGTTTAGCCAAACGTTTTATAGAGTATTTATTAAAGTGAAACTTAAGGCCCTATTATGGTTTTTAGGGTTTTCCTGTTCCTGTAGTTTGATATATAGGTTTTTAAGGATGTAAATGGCCTGCCAAGGCTTAAATCAAACTAATAATAAAATAAAGCACGTTTTGAACATTAAAGAATGTAATACATGTCACAGTAGAGGCCCAACATATAAATATGAACCTGAATGAGAATGACACGGCCCATTTTAATCCTTATTTTAGATCCAAACTGGGTAACACCAAGGGCACATCAATTGTAATTATTAGGCTGCAATCAACACCTCAACAACTCCTCGCTGCAGCTCAACTTTAGACTAAACCTCAAGAACTCCTTCACTGAAACGGAGCTTTAACATCTATTCTAAGAGTTAACTCCTCTTAAGCACCGCTGTGGGAACTACTAACAAAACAGCCGATAAATGGGACTGCCAGTGTCAGTTAGATGCAGTGGATGCGCACAGGAACACACACGATAAATAAAAGAAATGTTTTGAATATAAGCAGCATACTTTCTGGGCAGGATGAAGCAGATAGGGAGGCGGGGGAGAGGTAGAGAGTCAGGGAGAAAGCAAGCCGCCTTTGTGACAATTTAAAAACATGATTTGCCTAGCACTGGGGGGGGGATTAGGGAGTGGACGGCTCTGCAACACACACATATCCGTGCTTTCTAATCCTGGAACACATTAACAGCCATAATTACACAGCTACAACAGATTAGTGTTGCAGGAAAATGACAGAGGGATGGGAAGAGTGAGGAAAAAAACAGAAACAAATACTTAAGAGAAGAAGAGACGACATGGAGAAATTAAGCTGAATACGTAAATGAATTCCATAAAAAAGGAGGAGAAAGAAGTTGAGGAGGGGGCAAAAGCAGGTGAAAAATCTAATAGAACACTTCAAATATCAAACAACTTATTGGTAAAAAGAGAAAGAAGGCCTAGCTATCAGAAATTACAAAGGGGAATGTAAACACAGTCAGAGGGGGGGAAACTGAAGTACTGACAAAAGTGTGGGAGAGAGAAAGAAAACAGAGGAAGAAGAGAAAGAAGAAGAGCCAAAACACACACAGCGTGCATGTGTTTAACAAGGGTTTTCAATCACACATACAGGAAGCAAAGCATTTAAACTCCCCGAGAGCTAATCGATAGAGCAGGGAGGTGCATCATTACACACACCGCTGCTGCAGGAGAACACACCTGGAGCACTCACTTGGCTCTCAGTGAACATCAATAACACCTCAAATGTTGCTGCGCTAGTGTTGGAACTGTTAGCAGGCATTACATTGTATTTATCATACACCTTAACCTTGAATTGTTCAAGTCAGTCTAACTTTTAAATTACTTGTTGCTAAAACATCATTATACAGCTTCTTGATTTTTGTTTGGAATTGTGTATTCATTCAGAAATTAACATTTTCAGAGCAGATAATTATTAATGTCCCACCAACCAAACTCATTGCACAACTCCAGGACCCTGTAACTAGCTCACCTTTTTGGAATGCAGTTGTTTTTCAACGTTATCAGTACCACTTGTGCTTTTCATACTACAACATGGTAAAATGTCAGCCTTGATAAAGCAGGCCTTCAGATGTCAATCACCAGCTTCTAATGGAAACGCCCACCCAGGCGCTGTATATATTTTCCTTCCCATACATCCCCTGCTTGTGTGTCAATTTAGATACTTAAAACATTTTTAAAGTGTGGACAATTGTCGCACAATTGGGTCAAAATATAATTATTTTGACTGGTATTGCAATTGTGAAATGGTTTGGGTATTAAAAGGGAATGATCCATGTTTAATCATTATATACAGCTCTGGAAAAAATGAAGAGACCACTCCAAATGTGTGTTAAATCTTTATCTCTACATGTATGGCAGCCATTCCAGTGTTTGTTGAATTCCAACGCAGAGAAAAAGTGTCAGTAGTTTAGAGAATACAATAAAAAAAAATGAAAAAATGTTTAACAAAGACAAACCTATAAATAATAAAACAAGAGAAAATGATAATGATGTATAAATCTCTTAATTTTTTCCACGGCTGTATATTATATGTTAAGTTGAAGTATGGACAATACTTCCTGCACGTCAGGAGTTCTCGGAAGCACAACAATATTTTAATCAGTTTAATCTATTAATTTATTATTTTAAAAAAATGTTTAAAAAATCCCCTAAAAAAAAAAGTGAACAACTCTTGCTCTTACGCCGATTTGAAAATTGTACTAGTCCATATTGCGATTTGACAAAATTACGATTAATTGTGCAGCCTTAACTTAAACTATTAATCTGTACTTCTAGGCGGAACAGAGTCCTCTCAAAAAGAAGAACAAGAGATGAATAAGGAAGTGTTTAAAGAGGAAGAGGTATCACATGAAAGGGAAGCGACAGTTCTGGCTATGTAGAAAGTGAACAGTTGATGCACTTCAAGCATACAATGATGATAAATCATCATCAGGGGGTAAAAACAGGAGTATGGAGAGCTGATATATGGGTAGATGAAAGCACAATAAGAAGCAAAAGTGTGGAGAGAGCAAATAAAAGTAGAGGTTGGAAAAAAGAGTTCTCCGAAGACTGTCTAGCAAAAACACAAACACAGCTTCTCCCCTTCAATCACAACCAAGGCCATCTATATATATGACTGGTGTGCTCTTTGAATAATGGAGCCAATATGGAGCGAGTCACTGAGAAGATTTGGTCGTCTGATGGAGGTCATGAGGTTTCTGCCCCGGGAGCAGCGCGGGGAATCAACAGCAGCCATAAAGGAATCACAAGAGAGAGTCATTTGCATTTTACACTCCAAAAGTGGAAACGACTCATTCCTGCTCCTGTCTGGACCATCACAATTCACATCAGATATGCTTTTAATCTTTTATACAGCAATTATGGAGAACTGGACCTCCATGGCTTTGTCTAATTTCCCAAGACCTTGAGAAGTGAAAATCATATGGCCCTTTTCATGATATAAAAATGACAGAGCATTCGATTATTCTTTTATGACTTTGGGGAAAACCTCAGATATTATGAAAGTGCTGTTTCATAAAAAGTAATCTCGCCTCTTTTATCAGTCTTTCAGGAGTTCATAAAAAAATCATACTATATTTTTAGGAAAGTAATTCTAACAATGAATAATGTAGCCAAGTGGTGGCTCGAAGGTCAAATAGACTTAAAATCACATTAGGTCATGCTTTTGTTCGTGTTCTTGGAATCGACCCATTTTGTTTCAATGAAAATGAAACCTTTAAAAAAGACTGCCACTCACAGGAAAGGTTACATTACGTTAAAAAAAAAATGCCTTGTAAGGTTTAGTATGTTGTGATGTAATTGCTGGTGTTTCAGCAGAAAGTTATATAGCAAAGTACTATTTGACTCGCAATAACTGTACACTTTTTGGTATTAATTATTTAAGTAGCAGTCCCAAAAAATCTCAAGTAATACCCAGTAATTGCTGGATACATCTTTTATTTTCTTATGTAGGTATTTATTCTAATAAATCAGAATTAGAATACAGTTTATTGCCAGGTAGGTTTACACATAAAAGGAATTTTGAGACACCAAATCAAATTCCTTGTATGTGTTACATACCTGGCAATACACTTGATTCTGATTCTGAAATAACAATATATTTTAGTATAGAGTAATATTTAATCATCCAATATGCATATCTCTCCAAAATCTTTGTTTTAATGTTGGTGCATTAACTAAATCCTTTTTTGTTTGAAATTATAATAAATACTGTTGCCTATGGAGCAGCTTTAACAATACACACATTTCTATGTCACAACATAGGCCAAATGTCATACCGATAAGGTTATACATGTTTTAATGTTTTAAAGTTTTAAATGGTACCTGTTCAAGAAGTTTCCTGTATCTCTGCGTGGCTTGCTGGATGAGGTCCCTCACAGTCCACCCATCCTTGCAGGGCACCACAACACCTGTCTGCCCAAATTTCACTGTCACCTTCATTATAGCACTCTCCGCTTCATCCAAGATGCAGGCCCTCGGGATGTGGGTGATAAATAAAGGTGATAATAATGCAGGAATGCTCCAAACCGCAGTATGCCCTCCAGAGAGTCTTAACAAAAAGGCAGGGATGGTTGGAGAAAGTCTCAAAGTGGTCCAGAGTAAGTAAAGCTACTTACTATTAACAGTCTGTCCATGCCATTTCTACTAACTTCCACAACTCAAGGTAGGAATAATGACATGCGTAGGTACATCCGGGCTTTTATATTACTTTCTCATGCTATGGTCATGAGAGTTATCATCTCCTTACTCCTCATGTGGTACTACCATTGGTCCATGTATTCACTTTTACAGTTTCCAGAAAACTTAAAACAATACAGTAGTGTTTTCATGTTGAAGATAAACGAGAAGTGTGTAGTTTCTCAGAGTTTCACCTCACGCTAACTATGGTTAACCTAACTTGACAGAGGCAAGCAGTCTACCAGCTAGCTCCACTTTGCTAAAAATGATTAGCTTGATAAAATAACCTGGTCCGGGCTAAGATAACAAGCCAATGATGAAAGCGGTTCCGTTTGCCTCGAGCATTAACTATCCTCACGACGTTTTAACAACACATTACCCAATGTGTTATTAGGTGTTTTTGCGTGTATACAAACGTGAATCTTATCCTATTAACTTTTATATGAGCGAGCTGAGTCCTGAGCTAGCTAACGTTAGCCACCTTAGCTGAACTTTGGAGGGAGGGATGCAGTCGCTCGGGCATCACTCCAGAAGTTTTTCCTCTCGCTACTTTCCTTCTTCAATGCGGCGAGTGGCATCCACTTCATCACCGACACACACAGTATGGCAACGAAACCGTTATTTTCACTTTCGATGGCAAGCCGTAGGAGAAGTTAAAGAGTAACACAGACCATGGAACTGTGAGTTGGAAAAGTTTTGAGATTCCTTCACAGCCGTCCGCTCCTGGCCAGTTCCTGACCAGCTCCTCCACCGCTTGTTGCTCTCACTTTCTTAAAGGGGAAGTACTCCAGTTATTGTGAGGATAAAAGAGTAGAGAAGTATAGGCAATTTATGTTTCCACATACTCGGCAATAGTTACAGCAAGTTTTGGCGTGCAGAACAACAAAAGTGGCAGTCAATTCAATTGAAATAGCTTTTAGTATGACCATAATGACATACAGTATTGCCAAAGCTCTGTACAGCTGCAACATCTATACGCAAATACACATTTGAAACGTACTGTTATATTCATAAACAACCTGAACAGAAGCAAGAACAACATGCTATCTTTACAAAGAATACTAGGAAAAATTACAATAAATAAATAATAATTGTTGAGTCAATTTATACATGAATATTAAAATAATAATAAAAAAGGACGTGCGATGTCTGTAAAAGCACACAGTAACTGCTATAGTGGTTCAACCCTACTGAAACTATTTTTTAAAAGCATTATTGTAAAGTTAATACGAATTTAACATAATGTAGTATGCCATTAAAAATAGTTAAAGCTAAATTAATTGCTTGTTTGGCCACCAGGGCCAGTGAAATAATCTTAAAATAACAACAAAAATGACTTTTATAGTCTTAATGAGTACTTGTGGTAGACAAAACAACATTAACATTCATTAACATTTATTCTGAATCATGTTTGTGGCCACCTTGATATTGTTTGTATGTATAACATTTTCTGAAATCTCAATCAAAGTCCAAAATGCTTGGAATACTTTGTAAAGCTGAAAAGATCAGCAGAGTTGGTTTCCACTTCTCAGTGGATTTGCCACTACAACTGACACCTATCAATTTGCCCTTTGATCCATTGTTTAAAAATATGTATTTATGAGTGGAATTTTTAAGTCAAAGGTTAGCCATAATTATCGAAATCAGAATAGTGAAATGTCAAAAATGAAAACACTACGTTTGACATAAAAATTCTTAAATTGTTGACAGAAAATAAATCACAGGTGAATACATGAATAAAGAATGATAGATGAATTAATGTAGGGTCCTGGTGTTGTTCATGCCATCTGGGACTCATGAACAAACAGAACCTTAGGTTATTAGTACACCTGGGCTTCTCTTTTGCTCCTCTTTTATAAAAGGTTTTGTATTCTTTTTTGTTTCTTTGAATGTTTTTTTCCCTATTCTTTATCCCTTCAAAAAGACAACATGTAATGAAATATTAATCGTACAGAGTCCGCTATGTTGCATAGCCATGTTTCTACAGTAACCCTGAACGGACAAACCAAACACACATTTTATTTTACCTCAAGACCAATGTTGTTCTTGGAAAAGCTTGTAAAACCACGGTTCAGCCAGCTTTACATTTCATTGCATTTATGTTTACAATTGCTTCTGAGCAAAATTAAGTTTCTGAAAGATACCACTGCATGACCAGGGTTACTCAGCACTAGAGGATCTTGTAACACTGCCTATGCTACTCACTGTCCCTTTAACAAACAGCAGTTAGACTGAATAGTCAAATGCTTCTCTTGTAAAAATCGTCGAAAACAATAGATGATGTTTTAGCCTCATAAAACCTAGAGTTAGCATGCATTTACCAAGAAATACAACATACTTAAGGCTATAACAAACTATCACAGTCATAATATTAGGGGATCCACATTCATACAGCAGACAATCAAATTGATGTCGTAACCTAATCAAATCCCTTGAAAATCTTCTTCTGGTTGATGCCAGCTCAGCATTTTAATGTTGAAGCCAACAAAAATATTTACAAAACATTTGAGTTTTTCACAGTTTGATTCATCTTCAAAGGGGAAACCCCTCCTTTGAGGGGGAGTTTGGCTTTGTAATTTACAGCTCAAATATGCATGTGTATGTCTGCTAATTGATTTGGGCTAGGTTTAGTTTCTGGGTCACTGAATTCCATTGCTTCTAATGAACCCCGGGGGAAGAGGAACATTGTGCATGCATGCATTTTTTCCCCTCCTTTCTTTTGGTGAAAGTTTGAAAGTAAGAAGTACACTTGATAATCATTTATGATATGACTTTTAATATAATTGCATTCACTGCAAAGTTGTAGAGTAAGAAGCAAGGCCATTGTGTCAGAGTTAATTTAATTCACTTATTATTCTATGCTGTATGGTGTAAATGAAAAAGCTTAAATATTAACTCATACACAATTTTTAAAAATTACACTGTAAACCTCCATCCATCCATCCATCTTCTCCCGCTTTTCCGTCAGGGTCGCGGAGGTAACAGCTCCAGCAGAGTGCCCCAAACTTCTCGTTCCCTAGCCACATCAACCAGCTCTAAATGGGGGATTCCAAGGCGCTCCCAGGGCAGCGAAGAGATATAATCCCTCCACCTGGTCCTAGGTCTAACCCTCGGTCTCTTCCCAGCTGGACGTGCCTGGAACACCTCCCTAGGGAGGCCCCCAGGTGGCATCCTCACTAGGTGCCCGAACCACCTCAACTGGCTCCTTTCAACGTGAAGGAGCAGCGGTTCTACTCCGAGTCCCTCCCGGATGACTGAAATTCTCACCTTATCCCTAAGGGAGATGCCAGCCACCCTGCGGAGAAATCCCATTTTGGCCGCTTGTATCCGCAATCTAGTTCTTTCGGTCATGACCCATCCTTCATTACCATAGGTGAGGGTAGGAACGAAGATGGCCCGGTAGACAGAGAGCTTTGCCTTCTGGCTCAGCTCTCTTTTCGTCACAACGGTGCAATAAAGCGACTGCAGTACCGCTCCCGCTGCTCCGATTCTCCGGCCCATCTCACGCTCCATTATTCCCTCACTCGAGAACAAGACCCCGAGATACTTGAAGTCCTTCACTTGGGGTAAGGCTTCATTCCCTACCTGGAGTGGACAGTCCATCGGTTTCCTGCTGAGAACCATGGCCTCAGATTTGGAGGTGCTGATCCTCATCCTAGCCGCTTCACACTCAGCCGCGAACCGATCCAGTGAGTGCTGAAGGTCACAGACCGATGAAGCTATTAGGACCACATCATCTGCAAAAAGTAGTGGTGCAATCCTAAGCCCACCGAACTGCAGACCCCCTCCCGCCTCAAAATCCTGTCCATGAATATCACAAACAGGATTGGTGACAAAGCACAGCCCTGACGGAGGCCAACCCTCACCGGAAATCGGTCCGAAGTGCTACCGAGGACCCGGACACAGCTCTCGCTTTGGGAGTACAGAGATTGGATGGCCCTGAGTAGAGACCCCCTCACCCCATACTCCCGCAGCACCTCCCACAGTATCTCCCTGGGAACCCGGTCATACGCCTTCTCCAAATCCACAAAGCACATGTAGACCGGATGAGCGTACTCCCAGGCCCCCTCCAGTATCCTTGCGAGAGTAAAAAGCTGGTCCGTCGTTCCACGACCAGGACGAAAACCGCATTGTTCCTCCCCAATCTGAGGTTCAACAATCGGCCGGACCCTCCTTTCCACCACCTTAGAGTAAACTTTCCCGGGGAGGCTGAGTAATGTGATGCCTCTGTAATTGGCACAAACCCTCTGATACCCCTTCTTAAAAAGGGGAACCACCACCCCGGTCTGCCACTCCTTTGGTACTGTTTCCGACTTCTACGCAATGTTGATGAGACGTGTCCACCATGACAGTCCTTCAACACCCAGAGCCTTCAGCATTTCTTGGCGGATCTCATCCAACCCCGGGGCTTTGCTACTGTGGAGCTGTTTAACTACCTCAGTGACTTCCCCCCGTGAGATTGGAGTTGATCCCCCTTCATACTCCGCCTCTAACATAGAGGGCGGAGTTGTCGGATTCAGGAGTTCCTGAAAGTGTTCCTTCCACCGCCCTAACACACTATCAGTTGAGGTCAACAGCATCCCATCCTTACTGTACACAGCTTGGATGGTTCCCTGCTTCCCCTTCCTGAGGTGTCGGACGGCTTTCCAGAGCAACTTTGGTGCCGACCGAAAGTCCTTCTCCATGGCTTCTCCGAACTTCTCCCACACCCGCTGCTTTGACTCGGCCACGGCTGAGGCTGCTGCCCTTCGGGCCTGTCGATACCTTGCAACTGTGTCAGGAGTACCCAGGGATAACATATCCCGAAAGGCCACCTTCTTCAGTCGGACGGCTTCCCTGACCACCGGTGTCCACCAGGAGGTTTGAGGGTTACCACCCCTTGAGGCACCTAAGACCTTGAGACCACAGCTCCCAGCCGAAGCTTCGGCAATGGAGACTTTGAACACCGCCCACTCTGGTTCAATGTCCCCAGCCTCCACAGGGATGCCTGAAAAGCTCAGCCAGAGGTGTGAGTTGAAGGACTCTTGGACTTGGGATTCCTCCAGACGTTCCCAGTTCACCCGCACTACACGTTTGGGCTTACCAGGTCTGTCCTGAGGCTTCCCCTGCCATTCGACCCAACTCACCACCAGATGGTGATCAGTTAACAACTCCGCCCCTCTCTTCACCCAAGTGTCCAAAACATGCGGCCTCAGGTCCGATGATACGATAACAAAATCGATCATGGACATTCTGCCGAGGGTGCTCACGTACACTTATGAGCATCCTCATGTTCGAACATGGTGTTTGTTATGGCCAATTCATGACTTGCACAGAAGTCCAGTAACAAACCACCACTCCGGTTCAGATCAGGGGGGCCGTTCCTCCCAATCACGCCCCTCCAAGTGTCTCCATCATTGCCCACGTGTGCTTACGCACAGCAAGACTAAGGAGTCCCCTTCGGGAGCCCCATACAGGACTTCTTTCAGGGTCTCCAAGAAGGCCGAATACTCTGAACTGCTGTTTGGTGCATAAGCACACACAACAGTCAGAGTTTTCCACCCCATAACCCGCAGGCGTAGGGAGGTGACCCTCTCGTCCACTGGGGTAAACTCCAACAAAGCGGCACTCAACCGGGGGCTTGTGAGTATCCCCAAACCCGCTCAGCGCCTCACACCTTTGGCAACTCCGGAGAAGAATAGAGTCCAATCCCTATCCAGAAGTAAGGTTCCAGAGCCGACACTGTGCGTAGAGGTGAGTCCCACCAGATCCAACTGGTAACGCTCCACCTCCCGCACAAGCTCCGGCTCCTTCCCCCCCAGAGAGGTGACATTCCACGTCCCCAAAGCCAGCTTCTGTCGCCTGAGTCTGGTCCATCGAGACCCTCTGTTTTCACTGCCACCCTTCTGGCAGCGCACCCGACCCCATCGCTGTTTCCCGTAGGTGGTGGGCCCGCGGGACGGGGAAGCGGAGGTGTTGCCCACGTTGCTTTTTCGGGCTGTGGCTCCGTGGCAAGCTCGGCCACCATACACTCGCCGACGAGTCCTCCTCCTGGGCCTGGCTCCAGAAGGGGACCCCGGGCTTCCTCCAGGCCGGGTATCCTCGCTTTCAAGTGTGTTTTTCATGAGGTCTTTTGAACCAATCTTAGTCTGGCCCCTTACCTGAGACCAATTTGCCATGGGAGACCCTACCAGGAACACAAGGTTCCAGACAACACAGCCCCCAGTTTTATCGGGGCACACAAACCTCTCCACCACGATAAGGTGCTGGTTTTCGGAAAGGCCTGTAAACCTTATACCTACAAATTTAAAGCCATGAGTTTTGTGCTCAACCACAATTTTAAACTGAAATGTTTCTTTTCATTAAGAGCATGATTTTAATGCTTGTGTGAATTACAAAAACATTTCCAACTTAAATAAAAAATGAGAAAATGTAATTAACAAATCCAGAAGCTAACCCTAAGAAAACAAAGCCATCAGCATGGCAAAAATTAATCAAATCAATCAATTTAAAAACATTTTGGCAAGATCACATGATGTGTTTGCACATTGCAAAACTATTGCAATTAACTGCTAAAAATTATTATATATATAATCACACTTTTATTCAAACCTCGACCCATATGGTTGCTCATCCCCCCTCTTTACCCCATATGGTAAATTCCTAACCTCAGCAGTGCTCTGTGTCATGCCTCCTCCATTATGAACTATGGAGAACATGCTAGGAAGTGAATGCTCCCCTGCTGTTGGGCCAGATGCATCCAGACCCTGGCATACAAATCAATATGTGTAGTAGAACATGTTCTGCTTTAAAAAAAGAAAAGAAAAGGGAAAATTCAAGAGTGCAGTGGGGGAGAGCAGACTAAGATAGAAAGCACACACATACTAGGAGCACGTACCATACATATTGTACATGAAAGCACTCAATTACATGGGCACATAATCCTTTGTCCCTCTAAAAGGCACTCCATCACCTCTTACTCCAAAAATATCTCGAAATACAATCTATAATGTTATAATGTATCTTTATTTTTCACATGTATAATCAATCATGCTTTTAAACTCACCCCAGGCATCACAAGGCATCCAGATTTAAGAAGGGGGAAGAGGCACATCACAGGATGCCACGGGCCACACACACAATAATAGCTCATGCCCCAACTATCATTTCATGGAAATAATGTTGAGGTATATACTCCCTTCCTTGGTGTCAGCATAATAAAAGGTAAAATACTATATTTACTGTCACAGAAAGCAGAGTATGGTTGACCCAAAAGCAGGAGACAGGAACTATTAACAAAAAAATAAAGCTTTAATTCAGGCTTGGTCGGGTCAAGTCAAGACAAGGCAAAACAGAACAGAACTTCCCTGTATATATACAGGGAAGTTCTGTTTATACAAGAATCCAACAGTGACTTAACAGTAAACCAGGACTTTAATAGAAGCTGAACTAATGAGGGGATACAGTGAAGGTGTAGAGGTCAGGTGTTTGCAGGGTTAATGGGGAAAAGGTGAAACTAATTAGGACCATCTAAACAGGAGGGAAAACACACAAAGACAAGAAGTAACAACAGACATGACACAGATTAAAAAAACTTCAAAAAAGAAAACAGATAACCTCAACACTCAGATCATGACTTTTACATAATTGTATTTCATCGAGAAGATGCACGTGCAATATCGTAGGCACTAAGTGTGTGCTTAATGGGTTGCTGCTGATCTGTAGAACTCAGATGAAAATAGCTTGATTAAAGAACCCTAACCTTTTTACTTTCTCATCAAGTCCATGTAAAGTTGAGTTTAACATTCAAAGAGAGTAGCTGAACCTCTACAGAATATATATTAAAACAATTCAGTAAAAAAAAAGACATAACTTACAAAAGAAAAATACATTTTTAAAATCACCAACAACACGTTAAAGAGACAAACACGAGTCGCACTTTGAACTGTAATTCCTGTATGAAAAGTGCTTTACAAATAAAGCTTATTATTTGTGTTATTGTATAGAAAATATAAAGCTGTTATTCATGAAAAGCAGCTTACACCAACCCCATAATATGCAAAAAAAAAGTCGTCATGTTGTATTACGTTTGGCAAGATAACTATTCATAGTACTTTTTCCACAATAAAGTAGAAATGCCTTTGATACATGAAGCATGGAGCTAACAGTTGACCCTAAATGCCAAAGTGTAGGTAAATATAAAGTTCTGTGAAGAATAAAGTCTAGTGCAATCTCTAGTCTACAAGAACCAGATGAACATTCCATTCAGCTCTTCCTATACTAAAGATTTCTCAGTTTTGTTGTTCCACCTTCCCCTTTTTCATTGTGAGCGTGGAACCCACAGAAAGTATTTTTGACCCTAATATCTATTATGTTAATACGAGGCTTTGAATAACGGTTGACCAAAAAATACACATCCATTGTAAATGTCACATGTCTGCTGTAAAGAAATGGTGTCGAAGTTTCCTATATCAATGTCAGTGTCTTCAATATTATTCTATTTATTTCTTTGTATTTGTTCTTTCTGAGTCATCATTGTTCTTTTGTCTGCTCACATTATTTAGCCTGCTCTGTGTTGCATTCCAAATCTCTAAATCTCATCAATAAATTAGATTACAAAAATAAATCCAGCCAAGATAGAATGTTATACCCCGGTGCTCAACATGTTATATGTCACTGAAAGATTTTTCCTCCTACACCCTGCAGACTGGTGTGTGTGTGTGTGTGTGTGTGTGTGTGTGTGTGTGTGTGTGTGTGTGTGTGTGTGTGTGTGTGTGTGTGTGTGTGTGTGTGTGTGTGTGTGTGTGTGTGTGTGTGTGTGTGTGTGTGTGTGTGTGTGTGTGTGTGTGTGTGTGCGTGTGCATGTGCATGTGTGTCAGTGTGTGTCTGTCGGTGTATGTGTGTGTGTGTTGGAGGGAGGGGCACGTGTTCGCCCTCAGATTCAGACAGATCGATAGGAGGACTTGTCAGCAGGAGATTTCGATCAGTCCACTCCCCTAAATCCTCGGTCACCCGTACACACATATTCCAATGGTCCCAGCCCATATCCCACTGCACTGTAGGAGAATAGCAGGCTGTCAATAGCACTGCATGCTTTCATACACTCTCACACACATGCACGCACGCACGCACGCACGCACGCACACACACACACACACACACAAGAAAAAGCAGACCCGTCGATCATCAATTGTCCGTGCAGAGATCTTCAATGTGTCACATGTGTAGTTGCCATGCTTCTATCCAGGGAAGAGTAACAAACATTTATAGATCAACTTGGGATCTTGAAATTATGGATGGATAGCAGAAAGGATTGATGGATGTATGGATGGACGGCTGGATAGAAGGATGGAGGAACGGATGGATGGATAATGTGAGTCAATGTGACTCAATTAAAATGGTTTCTGTTTTGATAAATGTGTGTGATCCGCATTCCTGTGCTCCTTTTAACTTACCATTCAAAGTGTTTCGGGTTTTTTTTCCATTTTTTACGCCAGGCATTTTTTGCCCCACATTTGCCAATTTTGTAATGGTTTACATACTTTAGGCTTCCTCAGAGCCTTTTGTTTTGTATAAAAAGACCAATTTAGGGCTAGATTGCCAAACAACCACAATCACAACAGAACACTATCAAAATTATAGCCTAGAACTGAACTTAAGAGGGTGACCTTGTAACGCACCAGACTACTGGCTTTAAACCTGCTATAAGGAGAGGTTGTTTGGACAAAAAACAAACATGCAAAAAGTAGAAAAAATAGGTCATATACTTAGGGAAAGTCAAACAATGACTAAAGTTTCATCATAGAGAACAGTAAAAATGCTGCAAAAGGAACAGAAAATGAGAAACAATAAATACAGTTCTTTGGCGTGGACACCTCAGGGAATTTGGGACAGCATAACTCTTGTGTGAGAGAGGGCAAGCCCCAATGATGACTCGGATCCCAAGAAAACCAAACAATGTCTTTAATTTCACTTTTGCTTACATTACAGGGAGCCTGAACCACAAATGTCCATGACTAACATTTCCCGATGAACATTGCCAAACATTTGTATGATATTGTTGAATATAAGACGAAGAAACACACAAGACAAGTATACTAGTGTAGTCAAGCAAGATTGGGACAAAAAAACAATGGGTTTTTCATTTAGCTCAGATTAATTTACACACATTTTGTGAAAATGACACAATGTTCAAAAGTTAATGTTCTACTGTATTTAGATTTGTAAATTCACAGCAGAATTATAAAAAACTTGTCTACTCTCGAATTTCATCTTTCAACATTATTCTAGAGTTCTTCTGTATTTCACACATATCAATTGGATTGTTAGCTAGTTCTAATTAGAGAATACAAAAAATATGGCAAAACACCTGTACACACACACACACACACACACACACACACACACACACACACACACACCCCTGGCTAATAGCTCAATTAACACTATGTCACATCAGAAAATGTGGGCGCACAGGATTCACCTGTCTCACAGGGCGATAGAAAAGAGGGGGGAAGTAATTGATACTATGTTTCGCGGAAAGCTACTTTGAAAACTAATTATGTGTGTATAACAAGCAGGGAATTATTCCGACAGCTCCTATTAGTTGTGTGGATCGGGAGGTGTGTGTGTGTGTGTGTGTGTGTGAGTGTGTGTGTGTGTGTGTGTGTGTGTGTGTGTGTGTGTGTGTGTGTGTGTGTGTGTGTGTGTGTGTGTGTGTGTGTGTGTGTGTGTGTGTGTGTGTGTGAGTGTATTTTGTCATGTCACTGGGCTGTGATCTCTCCATTCGCCTCTGATGTCACAGAACAAAGTTGCCATACATCGAGGCATTCTGTGACTCAACTGCTCAGATACACCTTGAGAAGTGATCTTTATTTAATTTTTCATGTAATGTACACCAAGAAATATACATTTTACTCCACAATAAATAAGTGCTTCAGGATTGAATTAAAATGGCCTTTAAGGTATGTTTAGGGGGATTTGCTTGTTTATATAAAAACAGATATGAATTTAGAGCTATGGAAAAAGAAAAGCAGTGAAGTAGAAAACTGAATGTGCTATTGCATATTGTTTGGATTGAATGTCAGCAATTCAAGTCCCGCCTTACCTGTGACATTATGATTTACCTTAAGGCTGGCCTTTCTTTTTATTCAGTCAAACTAATGTATATAACTCTCAATTTACTACGACTTAAGGTAAAGGTTATAATCTTTATGAAACATATAGGTTGTTTATTTTTCAATAGCCTCAGTATTTTCCTTTGAGAAATATGTACTGTGTTTTTAGCAAACACTACTCAAACAAGTTTAAATAGTATACCTATTGGGGAGTATTTTCAGACATGGAATACTACACAATTGGTGGATTATCTATTGATGAAAGCAGGATGATGTATGTTGGATTGTGTAAAAATGCGTCCATTTTCATCAAGATGAAGAAGCTTTTCAGTCAGTGAAATGTTCTGGTCATTGATGTAATTTTAATAGTTAAAAGTGGAGCTCTATGGCAAGGTGAACAATCTATATCAGACTACACATGCAACACTAGATTAAATTCATTGATGCTTTTGTTTTTCTTTTGATGAAAAGAAAAATGTTGAATACCACCCGCCTGGTCCTTGAAATCAATACATTCGGTCGTATTTGCCTTTTCAGAGCCATAAGAATGTGGTGAATAGAGCGATGGAATGGGCAGCAGTCTAACTCTGAATTGGATTCAGTGGAATTGCAGGGCAAAAGACCAATGGGTTCACGCCCTCTATCTCCTTCCCCTCTCTTTAACAAAAAATATGACATTTTCAATGCATGAAGCAATTTAATCTCCATCTCTTCTATGAAAACGCCTGTAAATGAGCGTCTGTGAAATTAAGGAGATCGCCCAGAGATTGGTCAGCTTGTCGATGTCTCTCCTTCTCTCTCTTCTTTTGGCTCCGTCCCGTCTCCCTATAATACAAAATATAACATATTATCAATGCATGAAGCAATTTAATCTCTTTCCCTCAGCTCCCTCTCTCTCCCTCTCTTATGAAAACGTCTGTAAATGAGTGTCTGTGAAATTAAGTGGGAGATCGTTCTGTTTTTCTCCGAGGTCAGTCTCTCTTTCTCTGTCTCCCTCTGCCTCTGTGATCAGTCCATTTGTCAGAGGTCAGACTTTTTTCCCTTTTGGGTGCAGCATTCTGCCTGCCAAACATTCCCCATTACCGTATGTAAATTCATTAATTGCAAACCCATAACTACATCATCCTTATACTTTGACCTCTCTTATCCAGCCCACATGCAAATGCAGACTATCACACCCTCTGCCCTTATGCAAATGAGAACCAAATAAATAAATAATTAAATAAACAAGCTTTTTATGTCTGGGGCAAATCCTCAGAGAGGAATGAGAGAATACAGAAAATGATGAGTAAATATAGCAAGAAATACAGAGTGAAAGACAGAATGAAAGAATGTTGTGAAGGGTATAAGGAAAGATGGGGGCTTATGGGGGCTTACAAAAAGCAATGCAAAAAAAGAGATGATAGCAGACTGACTGACTGCCTGAATGAAATCGGGGTTTTTCAGAAAAACAGAATAAGATGCAGGGAAAAACATCCTTTTGTTATGTTAAACACGCCATCTCATTGGAAATGTCTTGGCCTGCTTTATTCATCCTAACATTGTCATCGCGAATAATAGCAGAGATTGACACAGACTCTTGCTTTGGATTAATTCCCAAGAGGTTCAAAGAATTGTATACAGAATGCAATGTGTTGATGCCCCTTAAGCTGGAGAATAATATGTATTATGCACTTCTAGCTATCCACCTACTGTAAGTGTGCAAACTTAAGCTGTCTTGGTAAAGGCAACAGTTGCAAAGAATTGTTGATTGTGTGCTTCCTGTATGCAAATGGGACGCTTCCTTTCAAGTATGGATGTGCATTGCTAAAGATCAACAGTACAATAGTACAATAAAAAAGCAAGTCATGCAACATTGACAGGGACATTTGCCTCTACTTCAGGCAACAGTACACAAACACTTTTCCTAAAAAACACAAGCTAAACATATTGCCTCAGCAGCTAACACATTACGGCATTAAAGCTGCAATTCTTAAGACATTTCTCCAAAATAAATGACAGCTTTTTTCCCCCATCAACAGATAGAAAGGAACTCCCCAATGATAAGACTTTAAATATTTCTCAAGACTAGGAGGAACCATACAGCAGGATTCTATGAATTGTGGTAAGTGCTCCCCCTAGAGTTTCCTGGGACAAGTTTCAGTCACTTCTACCTTCTTTCTGTTTAAGGTTAAGATGACTTGTTCTAATTCTGGTAGTACAGTATTAAGCTTTACATTTTATGTTTTTAAGAAGCTGTTAAAATTCAACATCAATATGGCTTCTCCTGATCGACTTCTCCTTACATGCTTTTCTTTGTGTTTGTGCACGCCAGAGAATGCCATCATAAAATGGGTGCAATGGCAGATTAAGAGAAAGTCTGACCCACACAGACAGAGAACAGAGGGGAGAGAGGGTATTCAAAGAGCTGATGAAAAAGTGAAAATGTTGATAGAAAATGTGAATATATTTGGGGTGAGGGTAATGTATATTCAACTTCATACACTGTTCAACAAAGCCACAGCTCAGATAGGCCCAACACATATTTATTAGAACCACTATTTTCATAGTCTCCCTTTAAAGAAACTCTGCTCCTCTATTTATTTTATCAACATAGATATCTCACGACTGTGTGTGAGATATTACACTTGTGTCTTCCTTGGGAAAATAAATTACATATGAGATGTGACGCTGCTCAAACTCAAGGACTTCTATTAAATATCCTACTTCTTCACACTCCTATTTCTTCTTCTGCTGTTTTTGTTTTGTACACTTAGATTGAGAGTCAGTCAGTGAAGTATTTTAGTCTGTATTAGTAAAGGCAGGGTACAGAGGGGGACAGCACAGCAGTCTTAAATTGAATTTTCTACACGCCATGGTTTTTGAACAGGTCACAGGTCCAAAAGAGGGAAAGTAAAAAGTGAGAGGGAAATAGAAAAAGTGTAATACACAGTGAGCAAATAGAGAAGACTATTTATTTGGAATTCTAATGCAATGCTGCCTTAATTTAGGCATTGCTACTGACAAACACACACAAAAACACACACTGACCTTTCAAAGCTTGCCACATTTCTGATACCCTGTACCTTCTCCCTCCTTCCCTTTTACTACGGCTAAGGGTCATTTTGCTTAAATCATACCCAAAAGTACAGTATTGAAAAAAGAAAGAAAGAAAAGAAAAAGAGAAAAAAAAGACATATTGAAATCTACCAAGCGTACAGAACATAACGATCATTGCAGCAGAAAATGTCCTAATCATTTATTGTAATTCTATACCCATGTGCGAGCGGTCCAGCCTTTAGCCTTCTGGCGTATACTTCAATGACAAGCACTGCATTTTAAAGTCGTCAGCATGAATGTTAATGCTGCTTTGGATCAATAGTGTTTCTTGGAGTTTGACCCCTTAACCTCCGAAAGAAATAGAGGCACTATGTTTTAAGTAAAGAAAATCCAATTGACATTTACCCATAAACTTTTAGTGGATGGTGGTCCACATTATTTAAAGTTCAATTTACAATGTTTGGTGTCCTGTAGAAAATCGGTTTGAACACATTTTCTTTTTCCACTGTTTTACTTTGTAAAGACAAAACTTTTTTGTCATCTAGGGGAAATATGCGGAATTTCATTACAATACGAATACTTGCTTTTTTCTCAAGAGGTAGCAATTGGTTAGCTTAGCTTAGCATAACGATTTGAAACGGGGAAAACAGCTAAGTGTCAGAATGTGACTAAGTCTGTCAAACAGCACCTCTAAAGTTCAATAATTGACACATTAAATGTATTTTTATTTTGTACATAAATTAAAGGAAGCCACCAGGAAGAATGACTCAGTAAGCTAGCTGTGTCCAGTATGTTATGCTAGCAGGCTATACGGTAGCTTTATATTTGCTTGACAAACATGAATGGTATTTAACTATTTTCTGACTCAAGAAATGAAGCAAATCGTTCTTTTTTCACAAAATGTTATTTATTCCATTAATATGCAGGTTTCTGTTAGCTTTACTGCAAATATTTACCAAAATATGTATTCTTCAAATTGCATTTTACAAGTAACTTAACCCCAGCTTGGGTGTTAGGATCTTACTGCCTCCAGCGTCACTTCTACTTGTGTGTGTGCTTGTGTGTCAGGTTGTTTGAGGGGTTATACATTAGAAGTGCACACATGACCTGTGCATGCTTCTAAAAACAACAAATGACGTATTGTAGATAAGAACTGGTGATATTCTTATCTCGTGTTATTATTACAGCTCCTTCACTTTTTTTTTTTCTCCATCCTTCTCGCTCTCTGCCCTTTTATCTTCACCCTAAACTCTTTCTGCCCAGTTAATCTAAGTTCACAACTTTTTTAAATATTATTCTTTCGGGCCGCATCCTCCCAGAGGTGAATTTCCTCTTGGTATGTCGTGCTTACATAGGAATCTGTTCATCCTCTGTAAAATAAATCCCCAGAAAGAACAAAGGGAAATGTGGGGAAAGAAAAGAAGTGCTGTATTAGGAAGCAGATAAATAAATGACATCTGAAAAGATAAGAGATAAACACAATGTTCTTTAGTTTCATTGAAGAGGGATATGATAACCCACTCAAAGCCTCATGGAAACCTAAGCTTTGACAGAACGAAAAAAAAAGATTGTGTGTTATTTTAGCATCAGGTCTTTTCCTTTGAAGAAGGTTTGTTCCCATTTGTCTTTGGAGAGAATGGCTACTAGCCTCACTATGACCTTTCAAACTGATTTCATCTTCTTTCAACCTTCTCCTCTTCTTTTCTCCTCTCTACATCATGATCTTTCCTGCCTTCTTGCCCTTTCACCATCCCTCCATTTCTTTGTCTTTTCATACTCCTTTGCTATTCTCTTATCCCTCAATCTCTCCATTAAATTGTAGCTTTTGACGTTGCTACCTCTTCCGTTTTTTATCGTACGTCAGTCGCTCTGCCTCATGGTTACTTAGAGGACAGGAGAAACGTACATAGGAAATAGGAGTAAGAAGTTTAGTTAGAAATAAGCTGAGCCAATAAGCCTCCAAGCTAAAGTGAGGACAGGGAACACACATGCAGAGAAAGGTTGTGAGGAAGATAGTACATTACATACAAGTACATTTTATACCACATACAATGAAATCTATAGTGTCTTGAAGAATTCCCCACAGCATACAACAGTATCACTAGTTTGTCAAGCAATGGTTGTATCCAAAGTGTTGGATCTGCTTTATGGTGAGGTATTCTAGGATTCTTATACTGTAACTGAGGGACTCAGCATGTCACTAGTACAGGCAAGACTTAAGTCTTGGTTTATGGCTTGTTACCATGGCACCGTAGTGACACCCACTGTACATCTGGCTAGGGTGCTAACAGGGAACATGTTCACACAAACTCAATGTCTGAATGTGTTTGTGAGTGTGTTATTTTGTGGGGTAAGACGAGAAGTGCGGCAATGTTCGCATAATGGAAAGGATGACATTTATCCTGCAAATTGCCTTGGAGTCAGCAAAAATGTAATCCGGTCTTGGCAAAAACTCTGTCTGGTAAAGGAAACAGGATTCTGAGAGAGGAGAGAATACACTCTGACAGAATAAAGAACAGTGTAGTAAAGGTTTAATGACAAAGGGAACAACTTGTTTTCTCTGTTGGCGATGGGGACATTGCGGTTAAAGAATCCGAGTGAATTGTACCTGAAAGGTTAAAGGTTTGATTCTGGCAACAGCTAGAAGGGGTGGCAATCAATTGCTACGTGTCCTTATTAAATATTTTTTTGCGCAAGGTAGGTCAAATACTACCTCATACGGCTCAAATCTAAGGTAAAACAGCATTTATTTTTTATTTAGAGATGTATTCTCACTTTGCAGTTTAGGGATCAGTACAGTTTGTTTGAGGCAGAGAGCATCCTGGAAACATTTAGCTCACAACATAGGACCATAGCAATGTTGGCTGTTATAGCCCCAATGAGGTTATTTGTAACTTGTTCTGATAAAGGTCAAAGATTTGGTTGCATAGCTCTACCAATGAACACAGATCACTTCGTCATCATCTTAGTTCAAACCAACATATCATTTAGACGCACCTGAACAGATTTAATTTGCTCTGGTTCCAACTGAAACAAAATGGAACAACTACAGGGCGATGTCATATGGGTATTTAATACCAAGACTAAGAGTATATATAAATATACCCGATAATTGTGGCAGATAACTAGTCATCAAAGTCTTAAGACATTTCACCAAAACACACAGGTCTATAGCATAGAGCTTAAAATCAGGGGATCACCAAGCAAAGTAGTCTTATCCACTGGGGACAATGCATTTGTAAAGCATTTCATGGAACTCCACTAGTTGATAAGATATTTCTTGATGAAAGTGATTTTTTGACCAACACTGCTGTCATTAAACCTAGTGTGGCTAAAAAGTATAGTCCACCAAACCAATCAAATTCCCCATCATTTGTTCTGCCAGCACCCACTCCCTACCCACATCAGACAAACATGATTGTTTCTCCCTTCTTTGTTTGTTTGTATGTTTATTTCTTTCCTAAATTGTAATTTCTGTTTATGCATATGACTGCCGTTCGAGACAAAGAACGACTTCACTGCTTAACAGCGTAACTTTCTCAACCCATGTTTCTGCATGGCTGATGGAATATACTGTAGCTTAAAAGAAACAACGTGTTTACTGTCTCCTGGTTTGTAGTACATCAGTATGAACATTGAATTAACCTGACAAGATCCAAGAGGCAACAATGAATTGTTTTATTGCTGTCTTTCATTCCTTCATCCCATGCTATCCACATGCTCACAGTCTTACTTTTGCCTGCAACTATTTTCTATGTTTCATGTTGTGGACTACAAAAACTGAACTATAATATAATCCCAACGTAAAAAGTAGTATAAGTTCAGTTTCACACACACCATTTGTCTTTGTAGAATTGCAAATAACTCTGCAACAGTAACAGGTGCAATGAGCTACATTATGCAGGAGTTGGATGGATGCAAAAAAGGACATGAATTGCCATCAAGCTCTAATTAGAGCAAAGACACAGCTAATGATCGTTAAGTGGGGAATGATAGCCCCAAGCTAACTTTTCTCACTCCATAAGGATATAATACATAATTCATAGCTAGCAGCTGAGCAAATGGGGACAAAGACAGAGAAAGAAAGAACAAGGAAGGAGACGAAAAGGACAAAATGGATGAGGGCCAAGGTGGCACAAAAATATACATAGACAGTTTTGTGTGTGTGGTGAATGATAGATGCAAGTGTCATTTGCATTCATGTGTGGGTGTGCATCATAATTTGGATGTTACCGTTTGCATGTACACACATGTGTGCACTATGTGTTTGTGTGTATGCTGTTTGGCATGCTGCTTAGTGTGTGAAAATGTGATTGAGGTGACAGTGAGCCCGTGAGAATAGTTAGCATCCACCAGACGCACACAAACTCAATGACATATACACACACATGGACATGCACACACAAGAACAGCAGCTGTTGCTAATTATTAATTCATGCTTAAATTCCTGTGAAAACTCAATGTGGCATTGAACACCGGGGACAGCAAGAGAGGAAGGGGAGAGAGAGAATGAAAGGCAAAATGGGAGAGATAAGGCATGTGTGTGTAAAACGCTATGTTTTCATCATATCTTTCAACAGATTAACAAGTATTCATTTAATTCTTTACCTTTTGTGAGTGTGATGAAACCTTGGATGGTACATCCTCTTGGGATCGTGACAGCGCTGTAACAGTATGACAAGCATGTAAACCGTGTTATAAGAAAAAGCTACAGTACATCTGTCTGGAATTACTACAGCTCAAAAGATGATCATAGCCTCCAATGTGTCGCAGTGGTTATTATTTAAATGTTTAATGAGTAGTTTGCTACACACATTTTGACCGTGATTTTGAGGAGGGGCTTAAGTTACAATATTTGTTGTGATCGGCAATAAATAGAAGAATAGTGCAAACTAATGGCCTCTTATTGAATGAGCTGATGAGCATGCTAACTGCAGCATGCTCATTTATGTTCCTGATACATTCCAGCCTACAGCAACTCCCAACCTTGTGAATCTGTAGTGGTTTTCACAAAACTGAAAGACATAATAACTTATCTATGTTTGATGCAATTTTAACACCTTTAGGGCTGATTAAACCTTTTCAATATATCACCTAATATAATTACAACCTCCGTGCACAATCATCAAGCCAGAAACAATGATATTAATCTAAGCTACTGAAAGGTTTGAAGTCACAAGCTTTTCATTCAGGAGTGATAATATGTTATTGACCACTGAGAACACCTCTGAAGCGACCTATTTATAAATTCTAAGCTAAATTAATAAAAAAGGAAATCAGCCATAAGCATTTTTTAATTTTCACCCCCGCTACGGGCTCCTTTTGTGGTTTTCTGAAGCACCGGGTAGAATCATAATAGCCTTTTCTTGACATTTCTAGGCAATCAATAATTACATGTGCCTGGAATTTTGTGAATTGCCTAAAGTGCAACACTTTTCACAAAGACAAGGGACCGGTGGCTGATTAGCTTCACAAAGCATGAGGCTGTTTTTGCCTTATTCGAAAACAGAACAAAAATACAACCAAATGGTGACATTTGAGAATGCTGCAAATTATTTTTTTCCCATTGACATTTCATTGTTACACCTGTGCAGAGGATTTGTTACATTTTACTACAGCACTTTGGTAGAAGAACATGTTATTTGGACAGAAAAATAAATACATGGAGATATTTTAAAGGTGTTTCTGTGTCAAAAAATTCCTCTATAAAGCTAAAGTAGTAAAAAAGTTCTATGGATGTGGAAAAACACACTCAATACACACAAAGCTAAGCTAAAGCTAACCTAAGATATTCACACAAACTGCAATCAGAACATGTTGATACATTTTCCTCTAATAGGCTTATTTGTAGACTAATCTTATTTATTTAAGAATCCCTCATTTAACAAGTATGTGTCACTAACTGGTGACACAGCTGTGGAAGGTGTTGAAGTAGATGTAACAGTGTATTAACACTTCATTTGTGCGCTAAAACAATATAACCAGGAGAGTTGTTTTGCTTGATCTGTAGAAGTGAACCAAATCTCAAAATCATTGTGTGGAGCAGGTGGACTTAATGCTCAGGAGTCTTTTGAAATTGTTGCCTCTACTTTGTCATCGGCCTCATGAAAACTCTTTAAAATCAGTACAACACAATGTCAGACACCTTTGTTTAGGACAGTGAACTTCACAATTGACTGAAATTGACCCTGCCTGCCAATGGCAACTTGTAATTTACATTGCTGTACACTGAGTGCTTGGTTTGTAAATGTTTTAACCACACATGTATTTTTAATGTGCATTACAGAATGTACAGACAAGGACTCTCATGATGAAGCCAATGTATGTATTTTTGCAACTAGGCTACAGTATCAAGCAATAAACAGTCCATTGTATAATTAACCATTAGTGTATGGTTTCCACAGACAAGCAGAACAAAGACAGATACAATTGACAATTATGAATTATTTCAATATACATTTAAAAGTAATTTATCTCTTGATCTTGAGTGGTCAGTGGCTCCGCCTTTTTTGGTCTGAGGTACCACACAATTTCTTACATCGCCTTATATCAATTCCCAATACATGTTACGGATATAAAACAGTATTTATTATATGAAAGTGGATATTGTCAATTTTTTTGACATCTGAATGTTACAACAGTTAACCCAATAGCCTTAGCTAACAGTTTCAAATGTCTCTTTGTTTCTCTAGAATAACTGTTTCCACCATTTATCCAATAGCCTACTTTAAGTTTACAGTTTACACTGTTAATCCATTAGTTTAGGCTAACAGTTTCGACATTTCTCTTTTACTCAGAGCCATCTGTTTAAATGTTTCTGTACGACTCCAACCTAACTGTTGTTTCAACCGTTTATCCATTCAGCTAGTTAAAAAATGAACACTGAATGCAGCCATACATAGTATAATGTGTGCAGAAATGCATCTTTGTTTTCTGACTTCTGCTTACAGGCATGTTTATAAGGCCTGCAAATGTACAACCTGTGCAAATTACTGCTGGAACTCCAAGAGCCACATTAAAGTCATTTGCGAGCCCCTTTTAGTTATTTTAAAAACGTCATTTTGATGGTTCCCCCGCTAATTTCATCGGGACATTACTAAACCCTGTTTGGAGACTTAGCTGCCATAATCTGCAGTCCTTTCTGTTCCGGCTCTGCACTCTTGTTTGATTTGTGATTTGGTTTATGAACCTGCAGAGGCTTTAATGGAATAGACACACACTCTCTGATCCCCATTATCTACCTTCTGTGGCACACAGAAGCAGATAAGAGGAGGAGGAGGAGGAGGAGGAGGAGGAGGAGGAGGAGGAAAAGAGGGAAGTAAAAATGAAGACCAAGTCGTGGCCCTCATTATCAAATCCCATCAATGGGGCGAGAAACAGGAAAGCAGGAGAGGGAAAGGGGGTTAATTTATGAATTAAACAAAGGAGAAAATAGTGGGATGTTAATGATAAACTGAGAGAACAGAGGTAGTGATTTACCAACAAAAAGAAAGTGAGGGTCACCTATGGAGCGAAAGATAATAGGAAGTTCGATCATGCCTCTGATGTGAATGTTCGATGGGATGAAGGAGCCCAGTCAGCCTTCATAAGCCATTGATTTACACAATCCAAGTCACCACCTAATATTTCATCTGTGCTACATTTGCAATCCCCCATCCGCTGAGGCCATGAGCCATTACCGATGGCCAAGATCACAGCATGGTGGCCCCATCGGAGTAATGAGATAGAGAGAGGTGGAAAGTGAGAGACGGTGCAGGCTGGCTGGCAGGCAGGGAGGGAGGAGGTGGAGGAGGAGGAAGAGAACGAGGAAGAAAGAGTAGAGGACAAAAAGGGGGATAATGGAAGAGAAGAGGAGGACGAAGATGAAGGTGGACGGAGGTTTCTCAATATGCCATTATGGAGCATGAAAAGGAGAAAATCAGATATGGGCAGCGAATGAGTGATTGAGATGGGGGTTGAGTGAGAATACAGGTAGAGAAAGACAGATACAGACATGGAAGGGAGATTGCTTTTCTCTAATTATGTCCCTTTTCACTGTCACAGAGACGGATATAAAGCTAATTCCACCTGCTCCCCGTCTCATCCCCCGTTTTTCTCTAAAAGCCTGCACTCGTTTTCTTTACCCCCTTTCACATGAAGCGCGTTAGAGGCTGTTTTCATGACACACAAGTGAACAGATGGCAATATCGGCCCTTACAAAAGAGACATTGTGGTTTCTATCACCTTGACAACAATTCTGGACCACCCGCACAATGCACTTCGAAGGCGAAGCTCTGTCTGCCTCTGTCTGGCTTGGTCTATATCTATCCATTGCTCACCCTCAGCCTGTATGATATGTCTGATTTTACTGATCTATGCTGTTGGTCGAATCTTCAAATTAAATTGGGACTAAAACCTCTTTAATGGATCGCAGAAACACAATGTTAAGATGTAAGATATGACAAATGCAAATGTTTCATTTATATGCATGAATAAAGTATGCGGCATAATCTTACCACCATACATCCCCGTAATTGGGGCAGTTCTTATTCAAAAAATCACATTATATTGTTACGTTATGCTACAGATAAAAGTCTTAATTATTCCATTCTGATTATATTTGATTAAGTCCTTCTCACCGCACTCTCTGAAATCACACAATCTCATTGAAGGGGTAATTTTCTACTTGAAAAGCTAATTAAGCCAATCAGAGCACAAAAGACTGGCTTTAGCCCTGACCCAGCATGTAATACATTTCACAACCCAAAATTGTTAATAAAGTTTAATCTTTTTGAAACTTGATTTGTGCTTAGTTTTCCTGAATGACTACAAGTTTGGAGTTTAAATTAAGTTACTTATTTATATAGCTAATAATACATTTAATCTAGAAATATCAGTGAATAGTCAAACTGCTTTTTAGTCAGAAATGAGACTAAAGTATTACTCACTGATCCACAGGTGATCACTTGCACATAAGTAATGTATTTGGGAGGGGATGGTGGTCCTAAGATTGAGCAAAAATTGGAGTAATATTTGAGATGTGTGATATTGCTTTGGCCCCGGCAACGCATGCTTTTCACAGCAGCCCAGTGCACCGCAGAGAACTACATAAATGAACTGCAAACTCTTAGCTAGGGAAAGCCCCTCGGAACGTGCCCAGAATGAGTGGCAGGACGCTCTGAACACGACTCCGTCTTCCCATCGCCGCAGGAACAGTGGAACCTGAACGAAGGGCTCTGATAGGCCCAGTGGGGAGGAGATTGCTCTGTCCCTGATTGGATGATTAGGGGCTGCGGGGGCTCAAATCAGCCGTTTTCAGGAGGAGAGTGGTTTTGTTAAGTGGATTGGCACTGTGTGTGTGCTCTGTGTGTGCTCTTTGTGTGTGAGCGCCCTCCTTTTGGCTTAAGTCTATTTCTGTGTTTAAAAGGTGTGTATGTGCTCACTTGTGTGTCTGCATCTGTAGGTGTGTGTGTGTGTGTGTGTGTGTGTGTGTGTGTGTGTGTGTGTGTGTGTGTGTGTGTGTGTGTGTGTGTGTGTGTGTGTGTGTGTGTGTTTGTGTGTGTGTCTTTAAGTGTGTTCGGAAAGAGTTAAGTCCAGTTCATTAAGTGAGGTAAATTTGCAAAAGGAAAAAGGGATAATGACGCGGCAGGGCCGAAAAACTTATACAAGAAGGAAGGAGGACGGAATCAGTTCTCTCTGCTTTCACAAGGAAAAGTGTGGATGTGTGTCTGTCTGTGTGTGTGTGTGTGTGTGTGTGTGTGTGTGTGTGTGTGTGTGTGTGTGTGTGTGTGTGTGTGTGTGTGTGTGTGTGTGTGTGTGTGTGTGTGTGATAGAGTGTCAAACCAGGTAATGATGGGTTAAGGCTAAAAATGCATGAATGATGGATGGATGGATGCATGTAGTGATAGAGGGGGAGCCAAACAAATTAAAATAAAATCAAAATATCATAAAAAATAGTGGTGACTGAATATTACAGATGTTTGAACAAAGACAGTAGTTATTTTAGTCACCTGGTACCCATGACAACTGATGGTGTGTGTGTTGGGAGCGTCTGTGAGGACTCAGCAGGTTTGTTCTGTTGGAACTGATGGTGTGTGTGTTTGGAGCGTCTGTGAGGACTCAGCAGGTTTGTTCTGTTGGAACTGATGGTTGGATTACATTTTCTTTTAACTCCAGTCATGACCATAGAATCATTTCCATCCTTTTAAAATTTGTACTATTATAATTTTATTTTTGGGGGTCTACGGCCAAATTGGAAATAACAGAATACCCCAAAACTACTAAGACAGTGTTTGACAAGAAACCCATTTCAGTACATTAGAGGCTTCCATAAAGAACAAAGCATTGTTGTAATATGCCTTAGATAGCTGCAGACCCATCAGCTGTTTTTCCCATTGTAAAGAATATTCCAATGTATCGTTATGCTCTAGATAAGTCCTAATTATTCCGCTCTGATTATATGTGATTAAGTCATTCTTCTCACACTCTCAAAAATCACACGATCTCACTGAAGGAGTAATTTCCTACTTCAAAAGCTAATTAAGCCAATCAGAGCACAAAGGACTGGCTCTTGCCATGACCCAGCATGCATGAATTATCTGAAATTGCTAACAAAGTTTTAATTTTCTTGTCTTGTCTTTGTTATGTGCTTCATAGTTATGTGGCATAATAATGTGTTTTATAAATTCCAGCATGAGTTTTTTACTAAACCTTGAAGCTTTTAATATGGCAGTGCATTAGTTCCATGGACGCTTGTTGTCATGAACAAAGTTAAAGCAGGCCTTTACACAATATATATAAAAAAAGGCAAAAACAATAAACAAAACAACAAGGTTGAAATGAGTTGAGTTTTCCCTTCTACTGTATCTGCAAGTCTGCTTATGTTTCTTTTTCTGTATACCCACGTACATGCCCATGTGGGGACTTGGTACTTAGGGACTTATCATGGTTTGGGGTCCAAATAACTAGGTTTGTTACTTACTAAAGTTACGTATATTAATTATCCCCGTAAAGCAGAGGGTCTTTAGCTTTTTAAGCCTGCTCTGACGTATTCCCAGGCAAACCGAAACATGAAACAGTTTACAGAGACAAAAGAGATTTAAATCAAATCCTTTGCGTTTGATTGGACAACCATAACGTTGGCAATGTTAGAATGTAGCGCAATACGGGGCTAGAGAGTACGGGCTTAACTGAACTCTGTTGTTGTAGTAAGTGTTGGTTTAACACAGAACACAATTATACTGTTGAGTTGTACTTTAAAGTTGTCCATGTTAAAAATTAGCTAGCTTTCGGAAATGTTTTGGAATCAAATGACATAATCTTAACCTGCTAAGGTAACTTGACCTTGCGTCTCCTGATTATTTCTAACACTTTGTAGACATTTTTCAAAGACATCTTTTTCAATGTTTCATTATGTCAATATTAAGTGTTGTGATGTGAATGTGAATGTTTGGGTGTACATTGTTTGTGAGATGCTCTGCTCTGCCTCTATGTGTTAAATTGTGTCATTTTCTGCTGTGTGTCCTGTCCTGTTCTGTTGTACAGTTTCTAATAGTAAACATCTGTTCAGTCTTTCTCTCCAGAGGGACAGTGGACCCTCTCAGTACCTACTGCTGCGATTTTACCAGCTAATGAGCCTGTCTGACGGATACACACAGCACAGTAGAGTATGGTCCCTCCCATACACGCACACATTCATAAAATAATGATACATGAAAACAACTCACAGCACTAGCTACTACACACAGAGACACACCTTTCATTCAAAGTAATTGTATGCATGTCTGATCCCCTTAAGGATTCTGAAAACATTATTTTGTCACATGTTCAGTCAGTACAGTATAGTATGTGTTCTGCATCATCAACATCATCAAAATCCAACTCCTGTGCACCATGTGTCTTATTCATCACATGTTCAACAAAGCGGTCAACTCACTCGAGGGAAGGATGTGTCATTTATATCTGTTCAGCTGTGACAAGCACCGAAACAAAAACAACTGTTAACCAATAACATGGTTTGTTCTCGTTTGGCATGTGACGATGTGAGTTTAAAGTTGTGGGGTTATTAGCTAAGATGACAGCTTGCTACAGTTGCAGTTTTATGTAGCTGTATGATGCATTTTAGTCACCATGTGTGCAGGATTAGAGTCTGGCGTTTCTTTGCTCTTCCACGTAAACACTCATTTATCAATAACAGTTCAGTAGGTTTGTAATGAATGTTGTTTGCCTATAGCCTTGTTCACATTATAAATGCAGCATTGGAGAAGCAGCAAACAGAGGCAACACTGCAGAGTTAAAGTCCTTTTTAGATTCATTTATTTTTTGGCCACGATATCCATTGGTTTGATTCTATGTTTGTCATTAACTCTTGGGCTGACTGATAAATATACGTTTGTTATTTAGAAAAACTGAATGTCCAGGCGCGATTAAAAACTAAAAACATTCTTGTTTATTTTATCCAGTTAATCCAAAAACAACATGGATGAATTCAACTAAATGCTTTCCTTAATAAATTCCTTGTATTTTAAACACAAAATAAGGTTACAAGCTGCCAACACAGCAAAGTCTAACGTCTTTTTGCGTCTATCAGCCACGCCAGTAGGCTGCAGCACCTCTCCTATAAGCATCAAACCCAACATGTAGGTCAGGAACAACACACTGAAAATCAATACACACTTCACAATCTCCTGCTGTAAATACTAAATAAATATTAACGTAGGAAATGGGTCCTGCAGATATTTTCCGCCTGCTTCTCTGTGGAGTTATTCTGGACATTGGAAGAAGATTCCCGGGCAGAACTAGAACAAACTTGAATGATTCCATGTTGTGTTTTACATAGGATGCCCCAAAAGGAGCTACATGATGTGGTTGAAGAAATGGCAGTCAAAGCTACTATGCTTTCTGCAACATAAACTGCCAAGGCCCTGAATGAGCGGCTGATAATTGATCCTTCTGACAACAAAGTTTGGGATCAGATCCCTGATTGCACAAAAATACTTCCAAAGTTAGCAGATGCAGCTGTATACAACCACAAAACACTCTGAATCACCACACACTGTGAAGCCATATAAGAGCATACTTACAATACTGTATGAGATTAAAAGCCCTGTGTAGTGGGGCATGGCCTCATTCCTTTCAGTACTGTCCTTACTAAAAATATAGACACTCTATTGTAATACACTTCTGTACATAGTCATGAAATCTTCCTCCCGATTGAAAAACACAGGAATAATACAAAAGTCTTTGTCCTGGCTGGTAGTAGAAAGGGAAATGGACTGACATAGAGATATTGTTTTGTCTACTATTGAAACTTACCATTATTTCTTTTCTTGAAGGGAAAGGGAAAATCTGACATTGTTTTCAATTGTTGATTCCAGGATACTGACCATGAATTTAATGGCTTGATTTGTTCAGGTCAGGCAACTTCTTCCTCACAACAAGAAGGAAACATGGAGACTTGTTAGAACCAACATACAGTAGGTCTGTTGACGTTATTCAAATTTGTGTCACAGTTCAATTTGCCATATTGTCCCATCATTGTCTCTAGTGGTGTGCACTGCGGTGGACCAATTCTTTCTTTTCCATTCTCCAGCCAAGTCATCTTGATCACAAAGTGATTGTTTGTCACCATACAGTGATACACAGTTGATGCCAGACCTTTGTTCCACGGTTGGATTGGATCACACATGAATAGTAAATGGTAAAAGTAAAAAGGTTATTGGAGCAAAACCCCACTTGGTCCTTTACCTGTGCAATCCATTACTATTTAGGAGGATCCAACTCGAAAATAATTATCTCTTACAATCTGAAAAACTGACAATCTTTTAGTGGATCTTGTTTTAAATATAATTACAACTGGCCCTGTCCTACTACCTGTGTTGCTAGGCAACACATAGCCAAAAACCAAACAGCTGTCGGCATGAAAAGGTATGTTTCACACGACTGGGCATAGAGTATTAAAATCAGAACCAAGTCTTGTTTCATCGAACAAGAAGAGTAATTTCACTTATTCCTTTCAAATTGTGAACAGAGTCAAATTGCAACAATAGAGAATAGTGGAGCACACTACCCCGCGGCCTAAGGCTCTTAGGGTCCGCGGAGGCCACAGGTTCACCATGAGGCAATTGGGGAGAACTAAGAAAAAGAGCCAGATGTTTGAAGAGATTTCTCTGGTTGTTCTTTATCTCTTGTTGTTTGCATCTCTGTTAGGTTGTGTTTCTTGATGCGGTTCTGTGTGTAGATTTCAGTCTAATTGTGGTCATTTTGCTTCCCTTTGTGGTTCTGTTTTTCTTATCGGTCATCTTGCTTCTCTGTGGTTGCTTTGTGTCCCTTTTTGGTTGTTTTGGTTATTTTGTGTATTTTGTCGCTGGCCTGGGTGTCTTATAATTTCTTGGACCCCTGAGTATTTTCAGTAATCCATCCATGAGTATGCACAAGAGGAGAACAATATACATTTTTTCAGTAAGGGCTTGGTTTAAAAATGGATTTGGACTCTCTTAACTTTCACACTCATTTTCACACTTATTTCTAGTTGTTTGAAGGGCACATGAAGCTGCCCTTCAAACCACAGGCTATCAGCATAACTATAGGAACACAATTTTTCCTCCATTCCTGTTTTTTCCTCCGGTTAATGTTAGTTGATTTGGATGTTAAGGTTTCAACAATACAGATAAAACACAAATTAAATGTCCTTTTACTTTTAATTGCTTTATATTCTAAAGTAACTTTGTATTCGTTTCACAAACTAACTCCAACTCTAAGCTGCTCAGTCACCTAAATTAAATGCCGGTGCATGAATTTAGAGGACCTGCATCTGAACTGTGTCATTATTCTGTTGGTAACAAGAAATTAATGGACTCCCGCTAGCTAATCAGGAAAAAGTATTCTGACTGGTCGTGTTATAAATGGGAATAATTTCCATTCCATCAATAACGGTGGACACTGAACAACTGAATACTGAATAACATATTCAAATTTCACAACACTGAGACATTTTTCAGCGATAGGGGAACATTTATGTTTTCCTCAGTGAAATATAACCCAAGTAATGGAGGATATTAAATTCATGCACTGCATCAGGCTCTTCCCATTTCCCTGCGCGCACTGTACAAGTATATGAGTGGCTGCGTGTCTGTGTGCATGGTAAATATGTATTAGCAAATATTAGTCTGACTGACTGACTGACTGACTGACTGACTGACTGTGTGTGTGTGTGTGTGTGTGTGTGTGTGTGTGTGTGTGTGTGTGTGTGTGTGTGTGTGTGTGTGTGTGTGTGTGTGTGTTTTAAATAATCTGGAACACACATGGAATAAGTATGTATGTAAGTGTCTGGTCAAGGGTCGTTCTTCATGATTGGCCCCCTTTAAAGGGGCTCCAATTTTGAGGTAAGATTTCCGAAGTCTGTTTCAATATGGCAACAGCCCCAAGTGCAAAGTTATGCCCATCAAGACATGGTTCTCCAGTTTGGGTTGGAAGAACTGAGCCCGACCTCAACCCTATCCAACACCTTTGGGATGAATTGGAGCAAGGACTCTGAGCTGGGCCTTATTGCCCATCATTATTCTTAACATCACTAATGCTCTTTGAGCAGACAGCAAAAAAATGTTGGCATATATTTTTTTCTTCCATAGGTTTGTTTGTATATATAAATATCGACTGAACTACTGAGTCTTCATTGTTGAGAAGGAATACCGGCACTGTCAAATGGTTAAGCACCTCTAGACATTGAGGGTTAAGCTAGGATTAGGTTTTTTGTACAGTATTTGAATGGGTGAGGTTGTTGGTGCTTGATGATTTCCTATTCCTAAACCCAGCATTGTTAATGCTTTTATCGTATTTCTGCATTCATTTGGCCAGTGAGAGCTCACACTGGGCTTACCTTACTAAGAAGTGTGAGATAAATCAATCTGACCAGCAGAGCTTTTCATGTTGTATTCATGGTGTTCGTGATTGAGCACACATTGTGCAGGTGACAGAAACTAAATAAGTAGAGAGGAATGATGAAATGAAGGAAGTGTGGATTAAGGAAGGAAACATCAGGTGAAGTTCTGAAGTAGTTTGAAGCTGACTATTCAAGAGTGCCATCTAGTGTTAACAGGTGAAAGCATCCTATACATTCAGCCCACTGTAGGACCTATGAATAAACTGTTCCCATAGAAAAAAAACACATAACCTCAGTTTATAATAGTTGAAGAGACATTGATGGAAATGTACTTTGCAATAGAAAGTAATTCTTAAAATTCTCTTTGCTGCTTTTTTCCTGCAGTGTTATTCCATTAGCTGAAATGTGCTCCGAAAGAACCTCCTTCTCCCTACATCCATCACTGATCATTATGGCATCTTAGCGTAATTGCCCTCCCCCTGTTGTGTGTGCACACTCGCCGGTCCTGAATGCCAGCAGTAATATCCAGAGAGAGAGAGGGAGACATATGCATAACCAGCTCATTTCCACCGCCAATCAAATTACCTGACCCAACCGCAATACATCACTGCCAAACTGTTTATTAAACAAAAAGCCATGATTAAATTATTAATGACAGAGATTAATTAAGACCTGGTGCACCACACATGCACACACACACTTACAGAAGTGCACACAAAGTGAGGCATGCACACATAAATCCATACTTCGCATACACACACGGGAGACAGCTAACACACACATAGACCGAAACGCCATTACTCTTTTATACACTTTTCTAGCACACGAAAGGATGTACAAACATATATCAAGTAAGAATGTCTGCAGCCGCTCCTGGAGAGAAGGAGTGGGCAGGGAATAATTTGACGTATAACTTTTATATTTGCAGCAGATACAGAATGAGGAGTTTACTGGCTGCATAAACAGTAAACAGCATCAACAAAGAGTCATCAAACAAAGCCAACATTAACAAGCTCTTTGTCAGCAAACTTTTTCTTGATGTGACCATGAGGGTTTGTTTATGGTGGTGCTTATGCTTCTGTAATGGTTTGTAAGCATCTGTTGCAATTTGAGGCTTATGGTGCTTGTGTGTGTTTGCTTGTGTATGTGTTTAATGGTAGTTTTGTGTGAGGTGAATTTGAGTTCTCACAGTGTTTGTGTGGTAATGATGAGTTATGCTAGACTCCAAATATTTCTTCGGCTTTATCTACAGAGGGAGCATAAAAGTGTTTGTACACCTCAATTACTTGTGTATCGTGATTGAAACACGTCATATCTGAAATCTAAACAATGAGTGGCTTTGCAGTGGTTCATTGCAGAAACAAGACTAAAGGCCTGTCTGTACACGGGCGGCGCAATTTTACGATCGTTGCAACTGGGTTCAAATAGATCTGCACATCAATCTTATCAAGTTTCTTTTAGCCAAAATACTTCGAATTAATTTGGGTTCACATTGGCAAATAAGGTAGTTATTCAGTGTACATGTTTAAGGCTTTTACTTTGAAAGGTAAAAACAGAAGTTTGCAGATCTGGTTTTTCTTGTACTCTACAAATTTGAAATGAGCAATTAAGCTTGCCGTCGTGGTTTGAAATACATTGTTGTTTAACGATCCTCAGAAATCCTCAGCTACACTACTGTAGTAGACATCTGGGTGTGACATCTGTTGTGGACAATTTCATTGGATGATGCCTTTATTTTTTGACGCGGGAGAAAAGTTCTGCAAAATAAATCTGCTTTTTATTCCGGTATTATCTATGTTCTGAATGAAAGTATTTACAACAAATAGCAAAAAGAAGGTTATGTGCATATTAAAACACACAAAAAGATCCCCCTTTTAAAATGTTGACGGCGCTAGACAAAATGTCTCCTCTAAGGACATGAATGTCTATTCAAATGTCCATAGAAATTGATACCTTGGACGGTGTCTATATGAGAAACTTTAACTTACTTCTTCTTTCTTTGTTAGAAACCCTGTATGCTGTTACCAAGGAAACTGATACTTTTACTGATTCGGCTGAGTTTACCTTCCCAAAAATAACCTCCTTAACAAAACAGATAGATATATATTGATGTGAAGAAGTTCATCATTGTGTTGCATGCATTGAATCTATTTGAAACATTTTATGAGAAATGTTCCTTCTTACCAAGCACGCGCTATGGAAAGCTTGTTGGATTTCAAACTAATAGGACTTCCATTTCCTGTTTGTTTTTCTGGTTAACAATTCTGAATCAATGGCCCGCAGTGGTTGGTATTAATGGAAGATTTCTGCAGAGGAGACGAACAAAGACATTTTTCCAGCATGGCTACCAACCTACCCACAGTCTTGCTCTATACCACACTCGTTTTATGATAAGGGAGATCTACAGCCTGAGATTGGTCCCAGGGCAGACCAGTAGACACTAGACATAAAAAACACACACCCTATAAAAGAATGGTAATGTGTGTGTATGTATAAGACAGGGGGGAAACACATTTGCGTTGTGTGTGCCTGTGTGTAAAGGAACAACCCTGAGGAGGCCAAAACCATCAACCAGTATCAGCACTTTATGGTGGAGAATACTATATCACCGTGACAACAAAGGCAGTAAAGTGCGCTACGCTGCTGTAAAACATTGTGTGATTCTGCAGTGAGATGATCGTTAGCGCAGCTGGTTAATTGCCTGACCACTCCTCTCCTGACACACCGACCCAACACCCTACACACGAGTATATATATATTAGTGTGTGTGCACAGAGACTAACAAAGACACATGCTAACAAACATGAAAGTACATATACACTGAATACGCTCACAAACTATTCCCTTAAGAAGCCATAAAGATGTATGATGGATGAAGGGGGAGGTTGTGCAGTATAATCAGTCAAGGGGACACGGCAGCATTCAGATGCTGCTCGTTGTTCCAAGAGAAATTCATCACAGCGCAATTAGTTTGCAAGTCCTCAACCCCGCAGTCTCTTTATTACTTTACCGATGCAACCCCACATGCACTGTACCTGTGGTTGTCAATATAGCCTCTGTCCCATTAAAAATACATCAGGGTTTTTTACAGTGGTGTTGTCACATAACCTGAATATAAAAAGGCTAAAGATTTGTTTTATGCGCCCCCTTTAAAAGCATCCCTTTGGTATTGCATTAATGTTTTTAATGGATCAATTAATATGACATCTTATGGATAAAATTACATAATTAGGCTTTTATCTCATTTGGTGCATTCCACATACCATACTACTTTACTATATTGGGTATGCCAGAGAGAGAAAATGTAGTAAAGTATCTCACAATAGATGTGTCAAGATATTGCGCCACAACTGCATTGGGCTGCGTTTTGAAGTATGCAAGTCGGTATGCTTTTCTGGCTATTCTGACTCACAATCCTTTGAGATGTCTACGCAAAGGGTTGTAAGTTCAAGAAGCAATGTTCTGACAAAGTAGTGTCCAAACTGAATGAATCCTGAATGCGTCAGAACATACTTTTAAAGGCAGCCGCAGTACAATACTAAAAGAGCTACAAAAAATGTGGGATGGCCCGCAACAGTTTCCAATCACTATTACTTTGAAAAACTCACTGTACACTACCTTTCCAAACTTTGGACATCACCCATGGGATGACTAGATCACTCGGGAATCACAAAGTGAAGCATTGTGCGGCTAAAAAACTAAATATTTCTCAGGAGCTGGTCTCAATCTCAACAACACTTAGCAAACTTAATGGTTGGACCTAAGTTGGCCAGAAACACAACCTCAACTAAAAGCCAAAGTTGCTAATGTTGAATTATTTGCTTGAATTTAGCAACAACAACTGGTGTTCAAAAGGCAGATTTTGTTATGAATATATATGTTCAGTTTCCAATTTTGTACCAGTGCGGTGAACAACCATTAATGTATTAGCTCTGTTGGAAATTACATTTTCAATAGAAATATATACTTGTCCTGTTTGTCAATTGTTGATTGTGCACTTAAAAACCACCAATAAAATCCAAAGTGTATACAACTTACTGCTCTTAAGAGTTATATTGGATTTTCTTAAGTTGCTTCTGTTGGTTGAAGACAAGACCGTAACCTTGATGACTATGAACTTTTGATTGAGAAGCATCATTCAATTTTCTTTCAGTTTTCTGTACATTTGAAAAAAAGTAATTCCAACATTACCTCTCCTTGGCCAGTGCACTCAATGACTCTTTCAGCCAACATGGCTTCATATGGCATGTGACCAAACCCAAGGACAACACAGACAAGCACATAGACAAACAGGGGAAAGTACTTCCATATGCCCCTCTGTGTGAAGGCGTGTGTGGGGTCTGATAAAATCAACGTATTCGCAAACAGTAGAATGAGTGTCAGACCCATAAAAGGCATCTGTCAGATAACTCTACACTGTGCATGGTTTTCTCAAATGAGAGAGGGAGGTATCTGTAGTATAAACAGCGGCGGTATCCTGTGACCTATAAATCAGACTCAGTGTTGTGTTAACAGTAGCGGATGAGTGAGAGGTGTGTGAGAAGGATCATTTGAATTAACCGTTGTATAAAGAAGAAATCACACTGCCACCCTTTCTTTCATCCATGACATTCCTCTCTATTCCCCTCTATCCAAAACACATAACCAATGAAATCTTCCATGTGTTCCCAGACCAGTGTTTTTCATGCTGGCGTGCTAAAATTCAGCACATTTTATATAAAACAAACACATTCAACTAGCCACCATACAAAGTAATAACATATCTACCATCCCAATACTATTATTGATAATATTTATGGCTTTTTGTCTACAAAATAATGGGAACTCTTATATTTGAAAATTCCAATTTATTTTTGAGAAAGTTCAAAAGATATGTTGCTTGTGGGTTGAATATTAACTTTAATGACCATAGTTTGAAAACATCAGTCAAAATCTGTGCTCACGAGTAAATAGTATTAAGACCTGCTAAAGGGTTTCCTAAAGGAGTGTGTCATTGGCTAATCCTAAGAAAATTGATTCCCAGTGCGTCCTATCCTTTCTACACTGGGCCAATCAGAGCACTTCCTGCCTGTGAGGAGCCACAGTGTGTGGGCCAACACAGAGAAGTAGCTATTTGCTTCATATGAGGCCCATTTTCTGTGCTGATGCTATAATAGAATCAGTTATAAAAGAACTTGGGAGTATTTGTTTCTTTGAAAGAAATTGAAAAGAGCTCCACTGAAGGCTCAGTGAAAAAGATGGTATTCTCTAAAACATTTTAAGTGATAGATAGTACAATCACCTGACTAGTATATTAAAAAAGTGCCAGCATTTTTCTAAACTATTTCCAAGGACGGCTTTTCAGATGGTTTTGTATAAACAAACCATCTGGCGCTTCAGGTTGATAGATTACATATGGCAGATATTCATAAAGCTCCATATTACAATAGACCATTATCAAAGGCTAGACTCCCTCATGTGTGTTCTTTTCAACAGCTGCTGTAAAGCTATTGTTAGTTTGTCTGACAAATTATTTATGTTTACACCTTTATAGCACCATTATTCACACCCATGGAAATGATGGGTTGGGTTGGGAAATGGATTCAGATTAGTTAATTCTGAAAGAGATATTGCATGTTGAGATGTTATCAGTACCTCAGTACTACTTCACTTATCCGTATTTTGAAGAAGATTCAACTCACTCAAATGAAAGCACATAATAGTGTATGGTAAATTGCAAATACTGAGTCATTTTCAACATTTTGGTATGATTTTCATTCATTTTAATGAAATTGTTAAGCAACAGGAAGATTCTCCCAAAACCGACAGAGGTTGAGTGACACAATACAATCTTCCATTATTTTGCTGTCCGTCAGTTTACACATTGTGTGTGTTTGTCCATGCAAAATGTGCAACAGTGTGTGTATATTTGTGTGTGTGTGAGAGCCAGTTTATGGCCAGTCAGCACTAATACAGGCACTCAACGATAATGAGTAATGAAGGGGCATCAATAACAGCCATGAGTGACATATCTGACAGGACAGCTTTTAATAATGGCCACCGTCAGCAGAGACAGACAGACAGAGGGACAGAGACAGAAAGGAATTGAAGCAAAGTAGAGATCGACAAAGACATGAAGTGCTAAAGGAAGGGAACAGATAAGAGGGTAGGCGAGTGTTGATAGAGACAGATGGATGACGAGTAGGGAAGTTTAGCAAAGGAGGGAGAGGTAGGGTAACAAATAGAGACAGAGATAGAGGTATCAAGGGTAATACTTCCATCCATTTGTCCATTATCATACCCACTTATCCTTAGAGAGGTTGAGGGGCTGGATCCTATCCTCCAATATACTCTTAATACACCCTACACAGATTTTTTTTCTAGGGATTTTGGCTTACATTGCAATCTCCATTCAACCCATTCACTTTTGGTCTCGCAACAATTTAGTCTCTGGGGGAGCGGCCAATGCTTCTGGGGTTTTTACTGTAGCCAGCAGATATCTAGATAACTGATATCTGGGCCAAGACTTCCTGTGTGCCCTTCAGACGCAGGAACCTGTTCAAATAGAGAGATAATGTCTGTAGCTTTACTATTGAACAGATATCTGCAGGTAAATGAAGATAGATTTAAATAAAGCAAAATAATATTCAGAAGGTAGCCAATGGATTCCAGCTCCAATGGGATTGGTCATTATTGCTCGGACTGCAAACATATACAAGAACAAGGAATCTTCTGAGACCAAAGTCTTGTGGACAAAATCTGCATTCATCTGCAGATATTTGTTAATACAGATTATGCAGAATTATACCCAGAACACTTATTTTGGTGGAAACAAAAGGTGCAGTACACATCGGCAGCTTCAAAACCACCTGTGTTTGGTTTTACATGTGATGAGGATCACTCCCTTGAAAAGAATGAAGAAAACTTAATTAGCTAAGCACAGAAGGAAGCAGTGAAAAACAGGTAGCCTGACTATGTCCAAAGTTAAAAACGTAGTTAACTCTCAGCAATATAAATTATTTTTTAACCCCTCTATTTTCCATTTTCTTCCAAGTCCATTCTCCAAATTGCCTACTGTCATGCATTCATTAAATCTAATCCAATACTTTGTAAATGGGTTTTATAACACTGCAATTACAGGTGTGAATGTAAGCTGAAATGTTGATGGTGATAGGTCAGCACAGGAGATCAACCTGATGTCTAATTTCCTTATGAAACAAAATATCCTGAAACACAATAAACTTGGTCCAAGATAAAAACAGAAAAACAAAGTGATGCAACAACTTATAAGCTTATCACTTTTAAATAACTTGATATCTTTATAAACTGTACCTATCTTTTTCTCAGTTCTTGCCCATTTTCTTCTCTTTTTTAATTTCCTTCACTGACTACTTTGACCGCTGTGAACACTTAATTAATTGCATATTTGTGTTTTAATGCACCTGAGATGGCCCAGTTTAGAGTTAGAAGTGTATGCTCTGTTCAACGCTCTGCCTTGTCTTTAAATGCATGCATCCCCCTAATTCTCATAGCATATCAAAATGTATTATTGCATTGAGAATTAGATTTACATTGATCTAGTTAAGGCTCAGTGGCATGTTTATAATTATGTTGTAAATATTGAAGGTAGAAAAACCGTTCCAATTTCCTTCACACACTTTAAGAAATGACTCAGCTTTATTGTAAGCAAAACCAAAAGCAATTAAGACCTATTGCAGTTATTCACTGAAATTGAATTATGTGAAAAACAACCCAGTCATTATTAGCTGGCTGCTGTGCTCTTGCCAGACACTGAGATATATGTATATTTTCTACAAACAATTGCAAAAAAGCAGAAGAAAATGGATCGCACCATTTTAATTAGGCTAGAGCTGTATAGTGTTATGCGTACCGTAATAATAAAGAATACCCAAGCAGGGATAAAGAGTCTAATGAATTGTATGTCCTTTATTATCAAAATCACTTCCCACAATTCTGCCTGACAGAGAAATAATTTAGTGGAAAAAATAATATGCAGTTGTGGGAGGATATGTCTCTTTTCTCAGTGTTTGGTTTCAGGGTTTAATGAAAGGCAGAGTGTCTCTGCATCGATTTCTTTCGTCTGTCACCACCACAGCTTGTCTTTGGACATGAATATGTATTTGATACATAATGTGTTTGTGTAAGTGTTGATAGATGGACAGAGAAAGAATGAAACCGATCCAGACAGACTGACAGACAGACGGGAACAAGGGAAGATAAAAGCTCCATCGTCCGTCTTACTTAAAATGTAAATGGTTGTATTGGGATTGGTTACGACTTTGCTGCTAACGAGGCACATTGTGGTGATAGATGGAGCTTTAATTCTGAATAGGAATTGAACTACAGGCCTGGGAAACATTAGTTAAGCTGCATGACACTCTGCCCATCCATCTGTGCCTCACCACCCGCCCTCTCAGCTCTTCTCTCCGTCCATTCTGCCACCTTCGTTTACCATTAGTCAAGGACCGTGTCCTGCCACGTCCATCTATCAATCTATTGTTTCCACCCACTTTACCTCCAGCCAACATTTTCTCATTTACAAACTCTTTCATCTGACTATCACAACTTTTTTCTGTTTATTCCTCCAACAGTTTATTATAACTGTGCTAACAACACAATTAAATTGTAGCCATGCAAGGAGCATGGCTGATGGGGCATCAATTGGGTCTGACTTGCCCATCACTTTGTCCAGTACGAGATATCTTAACTGGTGGCTGGATTCCCATTAAAATTACAATGGTGGAAAGTAATTATGTACATTTACTTGAGTGCAGAGAACAATGCTGAGGCATGCTACATGTACTTTACCAAAGTATTTGCCTTTTGTTTTACCACACTCACTTTGAATGATTTGAGCCCATTAAATGGCCGTTATCAGGAGTATCTGCCTGGACATAAGTCTGGATGAAGTCCATAAGAATATTTCGTTCAAATAAACACAGGATACCAGAGTTTGTATGGTGTCTGTCAATTTGGGTTTTTTTAAGTTACGTGATGTATGTAAATGACAAAAGTCAGTCCTTTGCATAGAGGCTGAGCCCCAGTACATGGGCCACTTAGCTGGCCTATAGCGAACTATATGGCACATATTTTGACCCAATACATTATCTGGTTTCTATCCCTAACCATGTACGGTTGCCGCCTAAACCTAATTTAACTTAAAGTGAAACTCAACAAAACTGTGACCCTTTAGACATGTTGGAAAGGCCCATTTGTATACCTGCCGGTGGATGCAGTTTGTCTGAAAAACCTTTAAAATGGGTCTTACACTTCTACTCCAATTAATTTTCAAAGAATGCTTGTATTTTTCCAAATCCATTCTTACAGGTTGAATTAACAAAAGCATAAAAAGGTAGTTAAATGAATGCATACATCAATAACAATACCATAGTATAACACTGACAGTAAGTTGAGTACATTTGTTACTAATTATTTCTGGATATTGCTTACATACACATTTTTAGACTGAGTTATTGCAACTTTTACATAAGTAAATCATATAAGGTAACGATAGGATTTCAGTTAGATGTTAACCCTGCATCAGTATTCCTTTCATCATTCCTTTCCTTCCCTCGTCCCTCCTTCCCCTCATCTAGCTTTCCTTACCACGCTCCCGCCCACAGCGTTCCCCATTCATCACCCTGTGTCTGACACCGTTTCATTCTCCTGTGTGCTCACCTCCTCTCCCTCTTTCCCTGCTGCACATTATCCCTCACACCAGCCATCCGTCCTGCCAGTTGGATCCCTCCCACTCCACCACTTTTTCCTTCCTCTTTATCTCATCCTTACATCTTTCTCTCTCCTGACTGTCCGCAGCGCCACACCCTTCCACCATGCCTCTGTGCTACATATTCTTCCACTTATTATGTCTCCCACTTTAAATCAAAACACTTGTCCCCTCACCTGTCTGCCTTAATATCCCATTCTCGCAGTTCATCCATTCATCCTCTTTTACTTTGATGCTTTAAATAAACCAGTCACTCTGTTTGGTAGTTAAATTGTTCACTCCCTTTTCTCCACCTCTCTTTTGCTATTCTACTTTCTGTAGAACTGTTTACAACAAAGCTATCCAAATATATTTTCCTTAAAGTGGAGTACTGTATTATGATTGAATCTTGGTATTGCAACAATCTGTTCCTCTCTGCTCAATCCCTTTCCACTCCCTCTATTGCTTTCTTCCATCCATCCACCTACCATCCCCTCGTCTCCTTAGAGTTACATATGAGCCAGCGGCGATGTAATGATTGGTTTAAACAGGTAGTCTGTATGCATGGACGCTCACTAAACTATACTAATGTGTGTTTGTGAATCTACTCTGCTGTCTTTATATGTGTGTGTGTGTGTGTGTGTGTGTGTGTGTGTGTGTGTGTGTGTGTGTGTGTGTGTGTGTGTGTGTGTGTGTGTGTGTGTGTGTGTGTGTGTGTGTGTGTGTGTGTGTGTGTGTGTGTGTGTGTGTGTGTGTGTGTAAGTGTGTAAGTGTGTAAGTGTAAGTGTGTGTGTGTGCGTGCGTTATGAGGCTCTTTATCAAGTACCATGATGAGTTTGTGCTGCCAGGAATTCAAAGCCAAGTGTGTGTGTGGTTGTTTGTTGGTCCTTTTGTCTTATAATATGCTTTATCAGGGGTTTAAATCAGACTTTACGGCTGATGGGGACAGAGTGTGTGTCTGTGCATTGAGTTATTCTTTTGTCTGACACACATATGTAAATGTGAATGTAAGAGTTGTTTGAATGAAGTGAATATGTTTGCGTATATGTCTGCGTATAATCTGATTCATTTTCTTTTTGAAAGAGCATGGTAATGTAAACCAACAGGTTCTTAGTGTGGGCAGTACGTTTGAAGGGCTGATTTAAAAAAAAAAATTACTTCAGAGGTTGTAGTTTGTCATCATGCAGAAGTTTTTAGTAAGTTCGCCCCACCAGACTCCATTGAAAAAACAAGTTATTCTACATAACATATCGCTTTCATCAAAAGTGACAACCAATCATTTTAACTCACAAAACATAGAAAGGTGGTTTGTTGCGTGTTTGATCGTTTAGTTTGTTAGTATTTTATGTGACCTTTTTTGTTTTAAAGTGTTATTTCAGATCCACAGTACCATAAACAAACATATTTCTTCCAGATAAAATTTCTGTTTTATCAAAAGAGTCTGGTGGCTGATCAGCTTCATCTCATCTTCATCTTCATGTCGGGAAGGTCTCTATCATATCAAGTTAAACCATCAAAAAATTCTTAATATTACATACACATTTGTTTCACGTGGGTTGTTTTTTTTGGTGGCTGAAATACATTTTTCTGCTGCCCCTGCCCAAACTGGCGGCTTACCTATGCCTTTTTTATATGCTAATCTACTGACTATGGACAAGTACTTAATTCAACCCCACTTAAAACAACTGAGCTATCCCTTTAAGGACAGTACACAAGTAATTAGTAAGTTAAATTCCATCAGTGGTTTGGCAGTGGAGAGCAAAGAAAGAGATTAGCATAGAGCAAGTCTTCTTTAAAAGGGCACGTGCTTGGATGGAAACAAAAGAGCACACCCTCCCTGACTGCTGATTCTTGTTTGGTGCGTTAATGTTTTCTCTCGTTTTGGAATAAATGATCTTTAGATGGAAAGCCATGTGTTGTTCTCACCATGTTCTGACCCTGATTGTCCGCCACCAACGGCTCATGACGCCGAAACAACATCAGCATGAGGAATGATGCCATTGGGACACATGCAGGCCTAAAAGTCTGCTTCTTATGTAGGCTAAAGGGCAGTCTCTCCTCAGAGGACAGTCGGGCAGGGGGCCAACACAAGTCGGCTCCTGTGTGTGCACATCCATGCCTGATTACTCCAGAGCATTATCCATCTTCTACTGGGGGTGTGTAGTTGTGTTTGTGTATAGCAGTGTGCCGACTTGTACATTTTGACATTACCAACCACATCCAAAGTGAGAGAGAGAAGGAAAGAAGAAGAAAAGGCAATATAAAAAGGGGGAAAAGATGAGAAATAAACAGGACTATTTTACAAAACCGAGAGAAAACTGCCTTTTGTTGAACTTGCTGGTAAACCAAATGAAGCTCCAGTTGTATGCTCATTTGTGCGAACCACTGCCTACGCACGCCTACACAAACAATGTCACAAAGACTGAGTGAGAAAGAGTCAGACTAAAAAAGACCTTTGATATTTAGCTTTCATCATTTGGGAAACTTCTGCTGTATCCAAAAATCTAAATTGGGAAAAGCACTGTGTTTTGAACCCAACACCACCAATCTCGATATGCATTTTGGAGTTTGATGTGAAGCGTGGTGTACAATGAGCGGATGTAGGGGATCTTTCAACCTAAATTGCATGTTTGATTGACAATAGTCAAACATTTTCAATTATATCAGAGTGTATGTTAACTAGCATATAGGACTCCTTAAGTGCAAAGAGTCACACAATTTGCAACAAACTACACCAGACATGTGGCCTCACTTGATGTTGGTCTGATGTTTGCTGTTTAACATTGCCACCTAGAGGTACAGGACAGTATAACAACTCTGTTTAACCAATCAACATACCTTCTGTTTTCTTGCTTCAAAACACCCAAAGAGAAAGATTAGACCTCGCAAAGCAGTCCCACCGCAAGATCCTGGCAGGAGAGGAAGACAATTGTGACAATTGTGGGCTAGGTTTAATGCCTCATAAGTGTGTCGCTCAAATCCACCCAAAATACATCGCAGGAGAACTGTAATAACAAATGCAGTGGGACCCAAATGCAGAAACCAAATGTAACCCACTTGTAAAAAACAAAACAAAAAGAGAGGTATATTAAAGCAAAGCAAAGCACAACACAAAGCTAAAGAAGTAGACAAATTAATAGTGGGGCTGCCCCCCATTAGTCGACTTATCGTTAGTCGGCGAAAAAAATATGTCTGACTAATTATTCATTAGCCGGAAAAAAAGGTGCATCTGCGTGCTGTATGTGCAGAAACCGCCTCAGACTTTATTCAGAGCTGTGCCTGGTCCTTAAGTTAATGTTGTCGGGCAGGAAATCTAAAGTGTGCAATACTTCCGAGCATGTATGGGACAAGGCCCAAAGGGTGTCATGCAAACTCCACTGGAAAAAAGGTGCCTCCGTATCCACGCCATCATAACAAAACACAGAGCTTTATTATTATCGACAATGTGTGTTCCTTTCTCAGATTCGTAGGAAAGCAGCTGCAGTGAGTCGGGCAGTAGCCTCGCTTTGTATCAACATACATAAACCTGTAATATAGGCTATAATCATTCTGAGCCAGAAAACGATTAATTCAAGCTTTCATTTCATGATCAGGGCATAATGTGGGGAGGGATTTTTGCCGACGACCATATTTGTCGCTGTATCCAGTATAGTATTTATTGGGTTGTCATATTCAGATATGAATGATAGACACTACTAGAATTCAAACCGAATGTGTGTCCTCTCTGCTTTTTTACACACACATTAAGAAACCTTACCGGGGCGGAGCATCTGCTGTTTGTACCGCTGCCGGGCGGACCGGTCGGTCTGTGCGGTGCGCTGTGACTCTCATGCACTTTCTTCATGTACAGTTTAAGTTATATTTCAACGGTTAATTATTACAGTTTTATTTTATATTTCATGTGAAGCACAACGTACCATGCTGTTTTATTAATGTTATTTATCAGCCTTTGAAACTGAATCCATTTTGGGAGAAGAAGATAATTTGTTTATAAATCATAAAATATCATATAGCCTACGTCAGGCGATTAGTCGACTAATCGCCTGAATTGACGACTATTAGTCGACTAGAAAAATCTTTAGTCGAGGGCAGCCCTAATTAATACACAAGGCAGCAAAAAACTAAACAGGGCACAAACTGTGATGTCAAAAGGAACAGAGGCAGCAAATCCACAGTGAATAAGAAGAAGACTCCAGGGAACCTAAATGGGAAACTGAAGGAAACTAACAACCAAACCACAGGAAACCATGAGACTAGCCTACTAGCAGAAAACACTGGGAAGTCAAGCATATCTACACACAGAAACCAATCACATGACAAGACACAGCTGGAGAAGGCCAAAACCCAAAGGCAGCAGGGTGATTACACACAGTGAGAAGGAGCATGGCGGGAAAACAAAACGACAGGAAGTGAAACCAGACAAGAGACAATGACAGTGTTCTACGAAATTTAACAGGAAATACATAAACCAAGATCATGACATGAAATTACTTAACATTTTAACCTTTAATTTGGAAATCAACCACACTATTTTTTCCTCCGGTTGACTAGAGTGCATAAGAAAAACAAAAGGAATTTAGTGTTAAGCAATTGCGACATAGCTCAACATCCTTGAATGTTAAGTCTGTTTAATATCTGTTGGTATGAGAAATTACACAAAATGTATTCTCTAATAGAGTGGTATATAACACTTAAAACTTAACACCTAAACACCTAAACATAAAATGTATTTAATTACATTTATTAAAATTTCTGAAAAGGCTATTGTTTTCTTTTGGAATTAGCTTGAGTTATTATTTTGTCATGCTTTTTTTGTTCTTAGTTTCAGTTTTAGTTTATAATAACAATCCTGGTGTGTACATGCCTTGTTGATCACTTCCGACCTTACACAGTGGTGAAGGATCTGTGCAACAATCGATTACCATTATTCTTCATGATAAACAGTCATGGCACACACACATACCGAAACACAAACACACATTCATTATTCAATCCAACGGTGTCATAAATCAACACGTAGATCTATAAAGCCACAGACTCAATCCATCATGAATGTATTACACACACCCAAACTCAAACACACCATTTCCCCAGTGTGCACAATCAAATAAAAAAAAAGTCCCAGGCTTATATATTTCCACATTGTTATGAGTATTTCCAAAACAGCATTTTGATCAAAAATGTGGTATCTCATGTAAGAATTAGTTTTGATCAAACTCTTTCTGTGTCCTTGAATATCTAGCCAATGCAACATGGAAGTTAGAGCCCACTTCTATATCTATCTATATATCTACGAAAGCAAAATAGCCCACACTCGGACAAACACTTGTTTTCGCCTGTAGAATCTTGCCTTAAGATGCATTCAAATGCATTCACACAGACAATCACACAAGTAGTGTCAGAATAGAGATTTGGGCACTCTGTGTGCTGCCTCAGTGTATTACTGCGATATTGGCTATTTCCTGTTTAGATGGCAAGTCATTTATCCGCAGACAGAGACACAGATGGCTCGGTCACCTCTTGGTGATGGTCTGTGACTGACATGATTGCTCTGTGGTTAGTTTGATTCCACTGCAAACTTCCCTCTCTATCTTAAAGTGTCTACTTGTCTGTTGCTCTATCTCTTGGAACAGGAAGAAAGGATGTGAAATATTTTCGTAGTTGTCTTGTGTACTTTGAACTGTGGGTCAACAGTTGGAGTGAGTGTGTAAGGCAGGATGTAGATGGAATAAGCTTTGCATGGTTTTTAAGGTTCAATGAGATGCAATTGTACCTAGATGAAAAGAGCTGTGAGTCACAAAGGGTAAAATAACAACTTTGAGAAGCGTGTTGGCTATATGAGACTGGGGAAATGTATTGTGTTCTCCATCCAACAAGAATAAGATATTAAATACTAACGAGAACAATTATTTCTCAGCACATTTCTGCAAACTACTGAGAGGAAGCTGGCCACAGTTGGAATGTTCATCCTGGTTAAGTAAATAGAATAAATCACTCTTGTGCTCAGACATGGTGAGAACTTGGATAAGAGGAACAGTACATGTTCCTTGTTTTTACAGGAACACCACACCTAGAACATGTCTGCACATCAGCATTTCCGGATTCACTTTGCTTTTAAAATAATAGCATCACTACTTGCAAAGTAAACATGAATTATTTTGCGATCTACGGCTGACAAAAGCACCATGGACTTTCTAATAACTTGTGATTATTTTGTGGGGGAAATGCTGACAGAAATGCATGCTCATGCACAAGATAAGTCACACTCAAAGACAGAAAAAACTGAAAACGTTATAGCGCACCTGAAATCTTGGTTTCAGCTCTTTTAAATAATATCAGAGTTTAACAATCAGCTAATCTGATTCTTTAGGACTATATGTCACATTTATCAATGATGAGTTCATGAAAACTATGAACACTATACTCAATATCCCAGGTTGATATTATAATAAAACTATAAAGTAAACTTTTATCTCTCAGTCTTTTGTTAAAGTTTATTTTTTAAAGGTATTTCTTTGTATTCAACAGTAATGAAATAACCACCATGAATGCAATGAGGTTGGTCATAGTAACATACTCCCAGAGAATTTGCATCGAGGGCAGTTAGCTTCAACATGCTTCAAAAAGCGTGGAGCGACTTTCAGCTCTTCGTTTTGTTTTTTTAAAGCAGACATAGAAAAGTGGAAAAAAAGGGTGGGGAAATATCATGTATCAAACAATCTGCCCAATCCTTGCCCAAAACCAGATGTACACATTTAGCAAAAAGGTGGAGAACTTTGTGGTAAATCCAATAACTTATTAGCCAAATATTTCTTTCCCAAGTTGGTAGGCACTAGAAAATATTAAACTGCTATTGCTAATGCTCATGTGTTTAGCATACTTTATTAGTGACAATTTGTTGTTGCACTGCCCCAAGTGGCCAAAAAAGCATACATCCACAAACTGGCTCACTTCAAGAAACAGACAAAAACAAGCAATTTTACCTGTTGTTCAAAATAAGTTAGAATATGTGTTCTGACTTTCACAATCATGTAGGACCTCATGGCACATAGTAAAACACTGATAGGGAGGAACATGATTTACAGTGCCTCTAACACACACATCATTAACCGTGTCTTCAATGACCCACTGAAGGCCCCACTGTGAACACCTATAGACAGTTAGTAAGGAAGGAAGGAAGGAAGGAAGGAAGGGAGGTTATGTTGTCTACTGTATGTTGTGTTGATAGCCTTGGCAGAATGATGGTTTGAAATATGGCCGCTCCATTTCCCTAGCTTTGTGTCTCTCTAGTGTCAAATTCTTTCCAGCCACCTTTGTCCATGTTTTTTATTTGAACAAGTTCCCTCCCTGTGTACGTTTGCCATTCAGCCCCTTCACACATTTCCTGTCCTCTCACATCACATGCGCACATACATCTACCTATCATCATGTACTCAAGTATGATGAACACGTGTCATCTCACACCAAGCTTTGTTATTGATCACCAGATGTAATGATCAGGAGATGCAGTGATAGCGCCACCCTCATTGATTACCAGTGACATATAAAAAGCATGGCATAATTCCCATTGATTGCCTGTGACAGTGTGTAAAAAATGGTGTCATCTACATTGATTAGCAATAAAAATATGTGGCAAAGATGTGTCACGGGTCCACAGCAGAGGAGCCCTCTCACACTCACTTCTATTCATCATTTGAATGTGTGTGGCACACGTGCAAAGACACGTTTGAAGGGAGCCAAAGAGCCCCATGAAAGTCGAAGCTTAAAATATGAAACAGTATCAGTGGTGAAATGTACTGAGTTACAGCGGAAATCAACTCATGGTCACACTCTGAGGAAAAGAGTAAAGTACTGAGGCTTTTCCCACTGGTATCTCTGTAAAGTTGAGTGGAGTCGACCGATGAGAGGTTGAGTTCTCACATCAGTCTCAAGTAGAAGAAATAAAAACATGATTTCTCCTCTTTTAACCTCACAAGTCTGGAAAGTGAACCCTGATCGCCACCTGGGGGAGTCATGGAGAGTTTGTGAAAGTTCAAACATATTTTACTCACATTAAAAATACATATTTAAGCCTGAATAAACATATCGCTACCATTTCCTTTAGCTGGCTGTAATTAACATTTCAACAGGGTTTCCATTGTTGAAACATTACAGGAAATGTCCAATCATCAAAATGTCTTTCAATAAATCATATTGGATTGTGTGAAAGTCTCTCCACTGTCTTTGTGTCTCTAAACTTTTTCACCCAAATCACTATTTGACATAGAGGCAGAGCAGTCACCTTCATATAGGTACTTTGGTGGAAGGTTCTGTATTGATCGGATAACAAAATAGTCAGTGGAACACCTGGATCTTGTGCTTTTCTTATGTTGTACTTTCTGAATTTGTAAAATTAATATATTACACAATAGTATTCATGTGTGAAAAGACCAATTTTCATATAAATTTAGTCAATTAAAGTTGGAAAATGTTTCAAACAAATCAGAGTTGATAAAGAAAAGCCCAATAACTTATTTACATAACAAGTTTAAAATAGACCCTTCATATTTCCCTCTTATTATAAGCAATCTGAACCTTCTGTTTTAAGAAATTAGCTGCCAATTAATTAAATGAACCCATATGGAGAGCTGATATGTTTCATAAAGCATATTCAAGTATCAAGAATAATCTACCTAAGTTTGATTGATTTTGCTAACTTATAACTTAACTTAGGAGGCAATATACCTCACCTCTAGTGAGGGGCCCAGCCCTTCTTATGTTTTTCTGTATGTGGCCCTCAGGGAAATAAGTTTGGACACCCCTGGTATAGGATTAGGGGGATCCATTGGCAAACACCAAATTAAAAAAAATCATCACACGTTTCCATTTTTGTGAATCACCTGAAACTTATAGGTGTTTTTTTTTGTTATCTTAGAATGAGCCCTTCATATCTGTTGGAATCGAGTCCACCATGTTGCACTGCCATGTTTCTACAGGAGCCCAGTATGGACAAACCAAACTCTGGCTCTAGTGAGGGCCTTTCAGATGTTTACCTAAAGGCCTACTGTTCTCTGACACACTTGAAGAGGGAGGGGTGAGCAGAAGGTATTTAGGTAGTTGCACTCTGCAACATCACCACTAGATGTCAGTAGATCCTACACACTTTCCCTTCAATGCTTTATATTTCTTTTTTCCTTTTTCTTTTGAGTCGTGCTTTAATTAACCTTGCAAACACATATAAAACAGTGGCTAATGGACATCTGCCGCTAAGACATACTTTTCTGTTGATGTTGCATAATGAGATGAGATGAAATGATCAGAAATACATTTGCACAGCAACTCAAATGATAGGGATCTGGATGGTGCAAAGACATTAATACTGTTTTTTGAGAAACATAATCAGGTACATATAGTTATGTACCTGCGGGCCAACGAAAACTGCTTTAATTTTGGATTGGAACAGAATCACAGTGGATACAATTATTTTTCATCTTCCTTAACATTGTGACACAGGGCCTAGCCTTTGCCAAAGGTCCATACTCTCCGAGTAGCTCATTCACTTTTTCCTTGATATGTAGACTTGATTTCTCCCTCTTCTCTTCCCCACTTCCCCTATCTTTGTGATTTATACGTCCGCAGTATGTTTTCACCCGCTACCTTGATGAATGCTCAACCACACATGCACACACACAAATAGATGGATGAGCTGCTGATAGCTAAACCAGCCAGACTTCACTGTGAATTATAATCACCTTCAATCTGTGTCTCTGAATCCCTGCCCAGTTTTTGTGTGTGTTTGTGTGTGTGTGTTTGTGTGTGTGTCACTTTTCATGCTTATTATTCTCTCGGTCCCCTGGTGTTTGACCCATCTTTCTGTTCTATTGAGGTTTCATGTGAGCTGGAATATAATTCTATTTCCATTGCTGCCACATCGTCAATGGCAAAGTGTGTCTCTTTATGTGAATAGCCGGTCTAGCAGACACTGAGGTAACAGGGGAGTACTCTGGAAATATAAATCTCAGAAAGAAAGAAAGACAGAAAGAAAGACAGAAAGAAAGACAGAAAGAAAGAAAGACAGAAAGACCGAAAGAAAGAAAGAGAGACTGAAAGAAAGAAAGAAAGAAAGAAAGGCAGAGAGAGGACGTTTGAGGGAATATGTCTTAAGTTAAGTTACTAAAAAACCTATTCTTATACACCAACAATATTCTCTAGAGCTTAACTAACTTTGAACTTTTTAAATTCCTTAAATATTCAAATCCAAAGAAGAAATCTCAGAGATAAGCCAAAGCTCTTTATTGTGGTCATTTTAAAGCAATCTGTGGAATATGGTAAGACTTAAAGCCCTATTATGCTAATTTTCAGGTTCACAGTTGTATTTTGAGCCTCAACTGCGTCAGGTTTACATGCTTTAATGTTCAAAAAGTTCTTTACTTTTCTTATACTGCCTGTGCTGCAGCACCTCTTTTCAACCCTCTGTCTGAAACCAGGGCCAAGTCTGCTCAGATTGGTTAGCGGGCTGGCTCTGTTGTGATTTGTTAACCGCTTAGAGATGTCCAGCCTCTTAGCCTATCATGAACAATGTGTTGGATAGCTAGCCAGTAAAAGCGCAAGTGCTACATAGTGATGCCATTATGTTATGGAGGTAAAGTAACGAGTCCAATGGAGGCCTTTCAGGTAGGGGGGGGGAGTATGTGGGAGAGAAACTTTCTCTGGAGGGAACTTTGGGATTCTAGCGTTTTACATGAACAAAAACCTATATAACACACTACAGGAAAGTAAAACCCCATAAAGAATAATAGGACCTCTTTAAAGACATTCAGACTCCAGTCAAAAATGACACAAATTACCTCGAAAAATGCTTTCCCAATAGCATTTTGAGGGCTTCTGTGGAGAACGCACAGTCTATAGTACCTGACACATAATTTCGAAAAAAAAATCATTGAAATAAGAAACCCAAAATCTACTCCTTTAGTGGATATAAAAGGTAATTTACGTTTTAAAATGCGGGCGATAAGAGGACATCTGTAATCTATGTCAGGGCATTGCAATGAAGAATATTAATCATAGAAATCTATCAGCTGCACATGATATTGACCTTAACTGCTCTAATAACCACACATGTTCATTAGCTGTTTACATTTGAGTACATGCATTTGCCTAAAACCCAGCTTTTCTAGTATTTGTCCTAATTCATCACAGCAGTAAACACAGCAATGACTGGGATATCTTTGATGTTAAAAATGTACATTGTTATGAAATCTTTCAAAAACTAACCTCAAAGCGCCTCCAACTTATTATTCATATATCCCATACTGTACATCTTCATTAAGGTGTATTACCATGAAGTCATACGGGGAGAAGCTGATTTCTGTGTGTTACCAAAGTCCAGCCTTTTCACTCACATCAATTCTTATTTGATCATGTTGTCATCAAATGCATGAATGATGCATGCTATAGTTAAGGACCATAAGGTCAGGATGAACAGGAGCAGAAACGTGAAAACAGAAAAAACATGTTTTTCTGTTTTTATGATGGTGGGTTCAACTTGGTGTTAGGATTTAAAGTTAATCAGATTTGCTTACAGAAAAATGCATCTTATGCAACAAGGTAACTATCCTGTACGAAGAGACCTCCAGCCATATGACACATCTAAAGAAATAATGATGTTATAACGTGAGAACCCTGCATGGTTTAGACACATGGTGGTGTATTAAATGGTTCAATACTGCCTCCTGCTGCAGAAAGCATCAACATCATGCTCTGAAAACTGTTTTTATTTGTTTTAGTCTTGAATATGAATATAAAAAATGTTCCAAAAAAAAAAGTCCACATGCTCTTTTAGGCCTGGGAACAGCATATGGGTCATTCTATGAAAACGTGCCATTTTCCATTCTGAAAATCAGATTTTCAAAGTATTACTTTTATTGTCTTTAAGGATTTGTTTGGTTTTAGTAGACTCTTACCTGTCTCTAGAAAATTATGTGGTGCCATCTCAGGCTATCTTAGTATTTATTTATTTTTCCGAAAATAATCAACATACAAATATGTGTTTTGTCAATCGCGTTACCAACACCAAATTGTATTAAATTGTATTGTAAAGTATTTGAAGTGACATTTCAAATTAAATCTGGTGTATTATGAAAGATACATCATCCCTGTTCACATTCAGAGTGTGTATAAATGAAAATAAGAAGGAATATATTTGTTTTACATGGATGGATATGCTCAAACGCATATTGGCCAAGCCACTGTAAGTATTTTTTTTAGGAAAAATCATGAAAAAGTTAATATGTTTAAAATCTTATCCAAAATCCTCCTAATGGGGAGTATTGTTATATTTTACTTAACCTTAAAATAAGATATTTATATTTGGCTTTTTTCTATTTATTATATATTTAGAGTATTCTAAGAGTAACAGGTTTGACAATAGATAGAAGGAGACGTGCTTATTTTAAGACTGTATGTAGGTGGATTTGGCAGGGAAAATTATTGAATCCATACATGTAAAAAATGTTATTTAATCACAGGATCATGTAGATAACATTTCATCTCAGGAATATCTCAGGAATATCTGACGAAAAACAGCAGAGCAGCCTCTCAAATAGCTGCAAATAGCTGCAAATAAGAAGTAACACAGGAACAATAACAGGTACATAAACAGGATATCTGATGGAAAACAGATAACAACAAACTTAACAAACTGATAACATCAAACTTAACAAAGAGGAAGAAACACAGGATCATAACAGGTAAATAAACACATAAGTAATGATTTAATTAGACTTAGTTAGTTCTGCCCAGATGTCTTTCTGAATTTTGACATGCCGACATGTGACGTTCTGGGGTGCAGGAATGAGCCTCACAATATCATCCAGTAGGTACCAAATTTGACCGTCGCGGGTGGGCCAGTAAAACCTGTTTTTTCCCAGACCTGCATGGTGCATGCACTTCACTTGTACATTGGCTTCATCTTTTGCCAAAATGATTCCAGGGTACAGCTCTTGATCATATGTAATGACGCACCAGCTTCCAACCATGTCATTTTGACTCCAGTCAATGTCCTGGGTTCCTTTGTGTGGCTCTTTTTGGGGCCTCTCAGAGATGACTGGTTGAGGGTTTGAGAGTCCAGGTTCCTCAGCCTGGATAATCTGGCATCCCCTCGACAGAGTGGGGAAGATGAACTGCCGAGCATTGTAACAATTTCTTTCTTTCTTTCTGTCATTCACTTCAGGTAATAAGCCATAACCTCTGTCCTTGAACTCTAACCTTGAGGGCCCTGGAGCTGGAGCTGGCTCTGGCTCTGGCTCTGGACTTAGGGGAGGGGTCATGCACTGCTCTAAGGTAGTTGTATGTTGTGCCTTGGCTCTTCTGGATCTTGCCTGTGCTTCTCTCCAGTAGTTCTGCTTGGATTTCCTCTCCCTTTCATGGAGTTCCCTAATAGATGGCCTTTTGCCGGCAGCCTTGTCCCTCCTCGATCTATCCTTCTCTTTTTCTAAATGACTTTTTCTTTTCTCAGGATCAGCATCCCTACGCTGCCTGTATCGGCGCTGTTTTTCTGCTGCAGATAGAGGCATCCTAACAAAAGCATGTAAAATACAGATGCATAAATCACCTTTCTTGTTCAAAATAAGTTATTTCATATTATATCCTATAAATAACATTAATAATTATGTATTGTATTAATAATTCTGGTTTTGGACACAGAATAAATATTGGAACATGGCAGGGAAAGGGTTAATAGTAACAGGTTTGACAAAATAAGTTTTTGGCAGCCATTACTTGCCATGTGGTTCACACAATGACACCACATGGTGTGCATTCTAAAGAGGCTAAAATGCATTTTTATATGTACATTTTAATTTAAAGTGTTTAACTTTTTAATACATGATATTATGGTAACGCGGGTTGACACACTATGACCGTCCCCTTCAGTCAAACTAAACACAATTCATTGAAAATTCATTAAAAAAATAGGAGCACTTACTTGTCTCTTTGTCAGCCTTGAGAAAAGGCATATGATATCACTTCCTGAAAATTATGTCACTTCTGGGATGCTCATTGCCCCTGAGGGGGGCGTGTTTATTCAAAGTAACGCATTTGACGTAAAACGTAGGGACAGTTCTAAAATTTATTTTTTTTCAACATTTAAAAAAAGTGAAGAATAAAATACATGCGTCATAGGTTAACTAACAATTGAGGCTTTTCATATATAAAAGTTTTTTTAAGATAATTTGGTTTTATCCTCTTAAAAAGCCAGTTGTAATGTAAAAGTGTTACCGAAGGACAAGACATGTTTACCATATTTAACAGATATACAATACAAAAATCTTTAAAATGAAAAAATATATAAATGTATGAATTTTTTTAATGAACTTTATTTGTTTACCATACAATAACAACTACATTTGTTTATTTTGTGATGTTTATACAGCTTTTATACAGCTTAATGGGGTAGTTTTTGTGTCAGGGACACAAAATGGCACGTTTTCATAGAATGACCCATATAAATCCACAATACAAGCCAGAATGCATACATTTATAGCCAGTGCAAGTAAAAAAACATACAGTGTATGGATAGTGCAATTATTTTTGCTGTTTTACTATTAGCTTAATTAGCCACATTAATAGAATTTGGGTGAATGCCTGTACTAATTTGCGGTAAAACCTTGTGTGATTGATTACAACAAGAAGAAACACAACCATGATAGAGCTCAACATCACCAATGCAACGCCAGAAACAGCAGCATTAGGGACAGCGCCGCTGTTAAAGGCCTTGTCGTGGACATATGTGATGATGGAGAGAACTCCTGCGTACGCCTCCTGGCAGGCTGGCTGGATCTGATCCTCTGGAAGCAAGTGGCTGAACTCACCTGGAGGATCATGAAGAAACATGCAGAGTAGCACCAACTACAATCCAGTGCATTATGTGCGGTTGAGGATTATGTAAATTGATCGTTGGTAAAGCCAAGCTCACCTTTGTCTCGCAGCTCAAAGGTGTAAGAGAAGGGGATGCCGATGAGGCGAGCCCAGTCGAGGCTTGAGCCTGAGTTTGGATCTATAGGTTAAAGAGGGAGAAATAATGATCCATTTCTTCACGAGTTAATCCATAAGGAAGACTACTACACATTCTTTCCAATGGTCTACTCTTATAAACCATGTCGTATTGTTTTATACTCCTCTATCAAGTTAGCATACTCCCTTATAGTTTGAATCATCCAGTCAATAAAGGTTGTTGTTTCCTTTATTTTTCTACAAACTGAAATCAACATACTGACATAATAACATAATTTTTCTTCATCTGTGCTGTGTCTCAATTTGGATGCTTTCCTTACTACACTGCCATGTGGTGCACTGTGGATTTGGACCTCGGAGTGTTGACTCAAATAGCACACTGCTGCTGTGCTCTCACAGGAAGGGACGATCGACATTGTTAGCTAGCTAGTTAGCGCTAATGTTAGCAAAAACCTAGAGAATGCTCAATTAATCTGATAAAGTGGCACACTTTGGAAATAGAAAAGTGCTACGTGTATCAAATATAGAAAAAAACATTATGTATAAGTTATTATTTGTAAACTAAACTAATGGCTAACTATTCAATGGAAAAAACATATGATTCAAACCCACAGCATCTTAAAAAGTGATGCATTGTATCCCATTGATTCACATTGACACCTAGGGGTGATATGAATTTAAATCTCTACTCTTTCTTTTTATATTTTTTAATGACTTGTCAGAGCAAGCGTGGATCAGATTATGCGTGAAAAACAGCTTTTCATGACAGGAATGAAAAGGTGATGGCATAAGTAGTCTTACAGAGGATTTGTGGAGATGTTCCGACAGTGTAGCCCATTCCATGTAGCTTATTCATCTCTGCTGCTGCTGCCTCACCCACTGACACCTGCACAACCCAAAAAATACTTTATTTTAGTAAACCAATTACAAATAGTCTCATCAAATCAAATCTTAAAGGGTAAAATAGTTAACAAGTGATCATACCAATCTAACACATGTCTAAGGTCATTTTTTGATCAGTGCAGTATGTGTATGAGTCACACAGACATGGTACAAAAGTTTTGTTTCATAAACCATGAACTGTTCTGGTTTTTAACGCTGTGTATAGTTTATACAAAAGGTTTAGTGTTTACATCTCTGTAATACAAAGCACACACACTCACCAGTTCATCGTAGTTGGGTGCGGAGATCTGAGGGTGGCCATATGGTAAGAGTATAAGTTGCCCAGCGGAGTGGATGGTGAGGAAACACAGAGTCTGGTCAACCATCTGACCTAGAAACAGACAAAATGAACAAGAATTAAGATGGCATAAAGACATTGATTTCTTAATGGTCCAAGTTCATTCTAAAAAGAGTGTAGCACAGCCTCAGTTATGATACTCCAATAATACTTATTTCAAGATTTGAATCTATTCATGTTGTGATTTCATGATAAGCTCAGGGTAAATACATTCCAATGATAGATGATTACCAACTAAGTTCATCACAGCTGAAGCCTCTGGCTCTGACCCGGATGCTTTCCCACAGTATGTTTGCACTACTGTCATTTGACACACCAACCGCTGAGGAAAGACACAACATCAAGCACATCAACATCAACTTGTGATAATATATGACTGATTTTACGTAGTACTGTCAGCTTTATGATCCAAACATGCTTTCTTATGTCAAACAAAAGGATAAAATGTGAGTTCCTAGGGAAACGCTTGTGAAACCCAACACTTTAAACGCATGAGCAATGTCACAACAGTATTTTATTTAACTCTGTAATTCTAATTTCACATAGAAATGTAGATTTTCATGTCAGTAGCAATAAATTCATCTGGGGGTGTTTTCATTTCATTTTTTGACACATTCTTGAATATAAAATAAGGTTTAGTATATGCGTTGTTTCAAGCACATATTTTCTGTTTAGGTTTATGACATTTTTTCTATAGGATTCAAATAAGTTTTGCAAGTCCGATTTGTTTAAATCCTGGAAGCTTTGTGTCACTATTAGCTTGAGGCAAGTGAGGCCTTATGCTGGGATTCTTGAAAGCATGCGACTCATTTCCCCAGTTGGCATTAACTTTTCTGTTGAGGTCAACACCGTGGCAGTTACTGCCCGAAGGAGGGGTGGAACGAGACTTCCTCCAAAGTCGAGTCTGCAGGGAAAAACACGCAGATGCAGGTGAAGAGAGTTTGAGAGTATGATGAATCATGAAAAATATAACAATCATTGACAGTATTCAATTGCTTAACTCACGGTTTCATTGACCCAGGTGTAAATGTATCCGTCCACATTGATCACAGGAGTAACGTAGATGTCCAGGTTCTTCAGCATCTGCTCCAGCTTCTTATTGGTTTTATACGAGGTCATAATCTGAACAAACGCTCACATGTTAGAATAAACTCCCCCTGAATATGTTTGTCTTTTAAATTAGGTCTGAGTGTACAAACCTCTTTGACAAACCACTGGCAGAAGGTGCATGGATACCACAGTCCATCCATATTACCTTCTTCTCTTTGCCCCCTGGCTTTTGTAGTCCAAACTGGAGACACACAACATGCGTCAATTTCAAAGTGAGATATGTGCTATATTTATTAAGACACTTAGGTTAATCTTTTTGGTTTAATACACATATTTAACACCGAATCACACGGAATGTGTTATCTCAATAATAAATAGTGAGACTGTGATGAATAGTAAGCATTTGGCTTAAGATGCATCAATGTTATTGACTCCCGTTGGCATTCAGTTCAAAGAGAGGCAAGTGAGGGAAAAAAACAGTGATTCATTTTTCAAGCCTGATTTAATGCTTTCTCTCCTGTGTTTATAGTTTAGAGATAGGTAAAAGGAGTAAAGGTATTCATGTATCATCCCAGGTGAGTTGAATCTTTCCCCAATTACGTTGCAAGTGTCAGCCTCTTGTGGTCAATGTCGATATTACAAACACCGATCCCAGGTGAAAGTAAAAGTGTTGCAGTCTTCTTTTTTCAGGTTTTTAAGTGATAAACAAAGGAGAAAGAAATATTTAAATCAGACTTGAGAACTGGCTGATCAGAACTTTTTTCCTGCACTTGCCTTTCAGGGCTTTCATAAATTCATCATGGCATTATGTGAACTATTTAGCAGACATGTTGCAGTGAATATGTTCACCTTCAGGAGTGTGATATTTCTTCTTCAAAAGTGTGTCCGTAGACAGCAGAAGAGACCAGCGCTGGGTTCTCTCGCTCGACATCTTCCATCCACTTGTATATATCTGTTTTACAATTGCATCTATGTGATAATTTGTTCTTGTATTATTACATTACACATGCTGTATTTGCTCAACTCCATCAGTTATCTATAATCTTTACAGTATACAATGGAAAAAATACAGGTGGGAGACATGGAAGGCATAAACGTTTTACTAATAAAACACTACCTGGTTACATAGATACGAGTCTGACCTCATCCATGGGGTGATATTTGGTGTAGACATAAATCCTTGTTAATTCCAAGCCCTCAACTAAACTGTGGATTAAAAACATGAATAGGGTTAGATGTACATCTTTATCTGCCTTGTTGCACAAAATAGTAAATAGGTGAGCGGTTGTGTGGCCAAAAACGAGTATTACAAAACAAACATATGTGAGAGAATGAAATCATAAATAAGGTATACATTAACTTTTAAGTGCCACTAGAATTATATAACAGCAAATACACCTACTGTTCTCTTTGTGTGTGTTAATCCTAACCTAATACTGATTTGTTTTCTTCCTGAAACACAAAACATGACAGTATTACATAACATATTAAGAAGCAGACAATACATTATACAGGTTGTGCAGTGAGACTGTGTTTTGTAACGATAGAGCTAGAAATCTATGCCTCTCCTGCTGCATTCTGCACCATCAGGAGTTACTGAATAAATGCGCCATTCATCCCTCAGCTTTGTGTGTGTGTGTGTGTGTGTGTGTGTTGTTTTTGTTGTCCCCTGTTTGGATTCACGTGGATAATGTAATTGACAGCAGTCTCTCATTTGGGTCAGGACAGGCACGATGAAGCGGGGATGGACACAGGAAAGTTAAGACAGCGCTTGGAGTTTTAGTCATCGACATTTGTAAATCACTCAGGTTGGACATTTTTAGACTTGGTGAGAATTTGAGCGAAGGAGGTGTTTGTTGTGGGATTTTATCTTGTGGAAAGGGCCAATGGGTGCTAAATTCACCATCTGTTGCTGTCAGTACTATCTGAAACACAACAGGGAGGAGAAGAATGCTATTTTGCGGTAAGAAAACAACTGATATACTTGATGACAACCCTAAAGTCTCTAACCCTTACCCTAACCCCAAAGCCTATTTAAACCAGCTCTTACATGTAATTCTCATTTTTCTCTCACCAGTATGCGCACCTCTACAGCTCCAAAACAACCAGTGCTGTTATCCAGTGATACCAGTGACAGTGAAATAGAAGAAGAGAGCCTTTTCGGGCCACGACCTTCAAGAAGGAAGCCTGGGAAAAAGCAACCGAGCCAGAGGAGCAATGTGAACCCGTGGGCTGACACAAACAGACCCTGGGAGCCTCAAATCAGGAGAGGATCAGACAGAGAGCTGCAGGCTTTTATTAGCATGAGAGACCAGGCTGACACAGCTACAGAGGTGAGAGGAAGCGTGTTGTTGCATATTAAATGTGCAATGTGAAAGGGAAATAACACACATAAACACATTGACAAAAACAGCAGAATAACTGTCTCAATCTGTATTTAAAATCAGATATTTATGGATTTTTAAAACCGTAACAAATCCCAGAAAATAAAAATGTTCCCGCCTTGGAAGGCAACTAATAAACAAGGAGCAGGAGAAAACATTTTAAACTTTCATTTTCAACCACCACATGACTAATTGATACAACTTCTTGAGATAAAGTCTGGTATTAATTGTAAAAATGTTAATAATGTTATGATTAGGTAAAAGCTTAAAATATGAAAAAAACACTTCACCATCAAAGTTATAAAATAGATGTATCTGTTCAGTATTAAATTACACTCTTTGAAAAAAATCCCTGTTTTGGGTTGATTAAAACAATGCAAAAAAATGTGTTCATATTAAAATCTTTATTGGAGCTTTTAAAACAACAAGATTATTAAAGGGTGTATATCTGTTCACAAACTGTACACAACCTTGAATATACATAATAGTGGGATGTTGAAAATATTAGTGGAAACAACCATTTCCCCTTAAAATACATTATTATATCAGTTAATTGTTTGTGTCTAATTGAAAAAATAATCCTATATCTTACTGGCAACACACATTTTTAGAAAAGTACATGTTCTGTAAGAATCCTTGTAGATATATCTAAAATATATATGGCCTTTAAAACTGTAGTCCTTAAAGAAGTTTAAAAGATCCGACAAATAATAAAGGTCCCTTATTATGCAAAATGCACTTTTTGATGTCTTTTATACATAAATATGTCTCCCCAAAGACGGTGTGTAATGCCAAGTTCACACTACAAGATGTTTAGCCCAATCGGCCGCTCCCAGAGGGATTTTGGTGCTCGAGGACGATTAGAGGCAAATCGGCGTTAAATTGGCGCTCGGCAGTCGGCGTTTGATTGTCATGCGTGAATTGTTCAAAGAGCGAGGTGAGAGACTCCCCGAAGCCTCCCCGAGTCCCGACAGATATCTAGCAAGCTAAATACCTGGACCTGTCGGCGAGTCCAAATCCTGTAGTGTGAAAAGGGTTGTGCCTGCTAATGGGTGCGCCGACGAGCTACAGCCAATGAGAGCGCAAGTCACGGGGTGAGGAAAAGCCCCGGGGAGGAGCTGCACATCTTTCAAAAAAGAAGCGTTCTCCTACACAACAAGTGTGGCAATCGATTCCTTCACCCTTGTTCTTTGTCTTTTTCCTTTCCTGTGTTTTTTCAGCACAAAGCATCGCGCAAACAACTTGCACCGCTTGTTTTCTTCTGACGTCCATGTTGACTGTTGACAAAAACTTACTTTTTCACGCGTCATTTCCCGTGTCACTTCTCGCGTGTTTTCGTGACAAAACTTTGTTTGTTGACCAGACAGACTCCTCTGGGATTTCTCCTGGTGACAGATTGTGTAGTGTGTGACCCCCTGTTGCCGTTCAATCGCGTAGTGTGCACACCACAACGACTTCAAGACGCCCGAGCGAGTTGTGTAGTGTGAACTGGCAAGTGATTTGACGACTATGTCGTGTAGTCTGCGCAAGGGCCTTAGGAGACGTCATAACCGAAATGTGGGCTGGTTTACATTCAATTCCTGGCCATGTCCCGCCCACGTGACACCTCAATTTATCGTCCGCAGTATTCACCCTATTACGCCCCGCCCATTTTTAACGGCTTTTTTCTTCCGCTTTGTGTATGATCTTCCGGTCAGCTAGTTCCGGTTAGCTAGTGTAACCTTCAGACGAAGCTTCATGAGAGTCATTAAGACCTGATCCCACGGATGAATATGAGAGCTGTTAGAGAAATCACGGGTTAGGTCATCAGCCAAAGAGGTGAAAGCATCCAGATGCAACCCAGTGTAAAGTAGGCTCAGGTTGTCATTTCGCACAAGCTCTTGATATTTTGCAGTGCTCGCTGAGCACTGGGTTGCCTGGTCACACAGCAGAGGTTGGTGAAGTAAAGGTCTTGCAGCATAGTTGTGATCGGTCATGCATTGATCCTCCCACTGCGTTCCGATGTCGCGATCCATCACCCTCCGGCTCGAGCTCAGGCTCAGCCTCAGCAGCATTGCTGGTTGATGCCTCTATGAAAATAATGACTCAGTTAAAACTAAGATGTATCCGTGTTGTCATGGCTTAACTAAGGTTAACACTATTTTGAAAACATTTACTCCTAAACTACAATCGTTTAAAACTGTGTTGACAAGCAGTCGATAACAGAATGTTACCACAGCTACTAACTCACGTTATGGCAAAGTAGCCTATGTTCTGAGAACTTACCTGATTGCCTAACAAGCTGTCGTCGCGGACGTCGCACCGGAGCTTCATACCCAAGCCATTTCTCGGGATACGGGTGTTGGGTAGTAGGTCTACCATCCACAAAATGAAACGAACAGACATAGGGTCTTTTTGGAGTTTTTTTTAAGTGAAGTGCCCTCAGCCAAAGACGCCGGTCTTCCTCAACGCTAGGAGGCGGATATAGATGAAACGATGGCCCACAGCATTCAATTCGCTTCTTCCCAAGGTTTCAAGGTTTCAAGGTTTCAAGGTTTATTTGTCATATGCACAGCAGATACAGCGTATATGTTGGCAATGAAAATCTTATGTCGCGTGCTCCTCCAACAACTCGACATACATGGTGCAAATAACATAAATAAAATAGTGCAAAAAGAGAGAAGAATATTTACAATATTAACAATACAGATTTGAGGATGTGAAATATATACATATGTGGAATACATTGAGAGTATTTAAATACTTTACACTGTGGAATGAGGAGGTATGGACAGATGCATATATTATGTATAGCAGATGTATATGGCAGATATGTATAATGTATAGATATGTGTACTATAAACAGATATGTATGGCAGATGTGTATAATATATATATATATGTATGTGTGTACTATAAACAGATGTGAGTAGACATTCACAGAGCTCAGGAGTTCAGTAGTCTTATAGCCTGTGGTATAAAACTGTCCCTGAGTCTGGTGGTCTTGGTCCGGATGCTGCGGTACCGTCTGCCAGACGGCAGCAGACAGAACAGATTGTTGCTGGGGTGATGGGGGTCCTTTAATATCCTACCGGCCTTCTTCCTACACCGCTGGGTGTAGAGGTCCTCCATGGATGGCAGCTCCGTCCTGGTGATGTGCTGAGCAGTTTTCACCACCCTCTGTAGAGTCTTACGGTTGAGGGCGGTGCAACTGCCATACCAGGCGGTGATGCAGCCAGTCAGGATACTCTCGATGGTGCACCTGTAGAAGTTGCAGAGTATTCTGGAGTCCATGTTGAACTTCCGCAGCCTGCGGAGGAAGAAGAGCCGCTGTCGAGCCGTCTTGGATATGACCCTGGTGTGAGTCCATGTCAGGTCCTCACTGATGTTTACCCCGAGGAACCTGAAGCTGCTGACTCTCTCCACAGGAGTCCCGTCGATGGTGATGGGTGTGTGTGCCTCTCTCTGCCTCTTCCTGTAGTCCACAATCAGCTCCTTTGTTTTGCTGACGTTGAGATGGAGGTTGTTGTCCTGGCACCAAGATGTCAGGGCTCTGACCTCCTCTCTGTACGCCGTCTCGTCGCCGTCTGTGATCAGGCCGATGACGGTCGTGTCGTCAGCAAACTTGATGATGGTGTTGGAGCTGTGTGTGGCCACGCAGTCGTGCGTGAACAGGGAGTAGAGGAGAGGGCTGAGCACACAACCCTGAGGGGCTCCGGTGTTGAGGGTCAAGGTGGAGGATGTGATGTTCCCCATCCGCACTGCCTGGGATCTGCCCGTCAGGAAGCTCATGATCCAGTCACAGAGGGCGCTGTTGAGCCCAAGGTCCCTGAGCTTAATGATGAGCTTGGAGGGCACAATGGTGTTGAATGCTGAACTGTAGTCAATGAACAGCATTCTCACATAAGTGTTCCTCTGGTCCAGGTGGGAGAGGGCAGTGTGGAGGGTGAGGGAGATGGCATCATCCGTGGACCTGTTTGCTCTGTAGGCAAACTGCAGGGGGTCCAGTGAGTCAGGGAGGGAGGAGGTGATAAAAGTTTTGACTAACCGCTCAAAGCACTTCATGATGATGGAGGTGAGTGCAACTGGGCGGTAGTCATTGAGGCAGATGGGTTTTGTCTTTTTGGGGACAGGGACAATGATGGACTCTTTAAAACATGTGGGGTAAGTCCCGTGAGTAAAACACTCTTGCTGAAGAGACAATCTTCTTTTTCTCCAATTGTTATGGCAACCACGGACTGCACAAATTATACTCGTCATTTTACCTGACTTCTTTTTGCCCTTGCTTTTAATGTTAGCGAACGCCTCAGCTGTTCCACCGGAAGTACTAGCACAAAATAAACAAGATGGCTCCGCCCTTGTAACCATGGTGAATAGCCTACAGTCTCGAGCTGAATCCCCTCCGCAGCACCTCGGTGTATTCAGCAGGATGTCTGCATGAGGGACTGAGAGTCGTTGTATAATACATATTGAAACCTTTATTTTATACTCGTAGGGCATTGAGGTTTCCCTCATTTTCAATGACGACGAGTTTACAAGGGTCATGCACACAACAAAAGCAGTGATGGATAAACATGATGATAAAAAATGAAAAAACTGTTGCAATTTGAAAACATTAAATGTTTCAAAACAGTAGCAGATGGGAGTACCTCTTACCTTACGAGTTTGTTGCAGAGCATTCCATGTGCTAGCTAGGGGCATAACATAAAAAGGCAGTTTTTCCAAGATCCCAACGGTGCGCAAGGAACCTCAAGAGTGAGCCAATTGTTGGATCTGGTTTGATAGGAACCAAGATTCCAATGTAATAGGGCGGAGATATAAGGAGGAAGTTTACCATTAATGGCTTTAAAAACAAACAAGTGCCAGGGGTAGATAGATAGATATGACTTTTATTGATCCCAATTTGGGAAATTCTGTTGTAACTGCACCTCAAAGAGAGGATGTTGAAGCCAGGATGAGTGGCGAGGTGAGGTGTGAAGTGGAGGAGACAGCACAGGGGGCGGGGAGCAGAACCTATTGAAGAAGATGTTCAGCTTGTTAGCCCTCTCTGAGGTGCCCACAGTCAGTCTGTCTCTCCCCTTGAACCCCGTGATGGCCTTCATTCCAGTCGACACTTGATGGAGCTTGACCTCAGCTTCTTCCTGTATGCATCCCTGCTCAGCTTGTCCCTTAGGTCGTGCTGGATGCTCCTCAGCAATGACTTGTCCCCAGACTTGAAAGCTCCCTTCTTCTTGTTTAAAACTGCTTTCAGGTCACTAGTAATTCAGGGTTTATTGTTCGGGAATCAGTGTAGTTTTAGCTGGTAATGTTTTTTGCTCACAGAAGTTTATGTAATCTGTGGTGCAGTCGGTCATGTTATTGATGTCCTCTCCATGTGGCACACAAAGCACATCCCAGTCAGTGGTCTCGAAGCAGTCCTTTAAAGCCTCATTGGCCTCAGGGTTCACTTCCTAACTGTAAGTGGATACAGGCTGCCTCTGTAGGTAGAGTTTTGTCCAGTTTAGCATGAATCCTCAGTGATGGGGATGAAAGCATTTGGGTGTAGTGTTTGGAGTTTGGCCACAGTGGAGTGGAGGATGTCACCAGCCAATTCCGCATCAGCTGATGGAGGAATGTAAACAGCGACTACAATGCGTAGTAAAACTCACGGGGCAGGTAGTAAGGACGTAATCCAACAGCTAACAGTTCAATGTCCGGGGTACAGAAACGCTCCTTCACGGTAACATGCCCAGGATTACACCATCGTTCATTCACATACAGTGAATGTTCGGATTTTAAAATTCAGCCCTCCGAAAAGGCTTGCCAGGAAGCACACTGAAGCAATCACTCCTTTATTTATTTCTTTTATCCTTGGTTTTCTTTTCTTTTCTTATAAAATGACCACAGGTCATACATCTGAAACGATTAAACCATACACAAGGTTACATATAATAATATTAATCAAATTGCTTACATTAATAATAGCTTAATGCTAGCAAGACCTAGCTCAGCGCTAGCCTGGAATGCTAATAGAGTCAGCCTATTATGCTAACCGGAGCTAGCGGCAATGCCAACGCGAGCTAGCGGCGCTAACCGAACGTCAACCGCGAGCGCTAAATAACACTCTCTCAAGACTGCCTAACAGTGCGGGAAACATCCACACATTATATTTCCAAGCTTCACATCATTAGCAGGCTATTTCCCAGCTAGCTGCAGCTTACCAATGGGCCGTGTGCTTCTGTCGAAACCTGGTTACAACTGCCGTCATCGATAACACCGGAAGCCAAACAGACTTTTCAAAATAAAACGAAGAGGCACAAAACCCTTAAATAAATCATTCAGAGCTAAAAATAATGATAAAATAATAAAAGTCTTGACAGTGCAATCCCTCCTTGTTTCTTCTTACAGCTCAGAATAGCGTCCCTGTCCACCCGAACACTCGAGAAGCCGGGGAGAGCCATGCTGTTGTCCGGGATATGCCAGTGCAGCCACGTCTCCGAAAAACACATTACGCTACACTCACGGTACTCCCACTGGCTCTTTGTCAGCACGCAGAGCTCGTCCATCTGATTTGCCAGTGATCTCACATTCCCCATTACAATTGTCGGCACGGAAGTCTTACATCGCCTCTTCTTCTCAGTCTTCCACTTGGCTCCAGCCCCTACAGGTGCCTCCATAGCTCCTCCGGGATGTCATGCCAGGCTCCGGGCAGCAGCACGGGTTTGCAGAGCGTAATCAGCTGGTCATGGATGAAAACAATGCCGTTTATCCTTTGTGCGTGGCTTTTCGTTACAAAAAGTAACAGACAAATCTCCAGAAAATGTTCGAAAAAGAACGTGGCCATGGATGTTCAAAGCTTAAATAAATATGCGAAAAAAAAAAGCTGAATAAAACATTAAAGTAGAAGAAAAAGACAATATATCAATAAAACACAGGGATCTGCTGCAACAGGCTGCCATCTAGCACAGTGCCAATTTTGAACTTTCACAGAGGAGAGAGAGCTGCATAGCTCAAATTTAAAGCGACTGTCACAGAATCAGCACTTCAGGAACAGGGCTGAAATAGAGGGGTATGAGGCATGCTACAATGGGTGATCTGTTTGATATTCTGAGCAACACTTCACAGACAAGTTTTGTTTAGATATTGCCCTACAATATATCGTTCAAATATAATATAATAGGATACCTTTAACAAACATTTCTGTGATTGGGATTTAGTGGATCCTTACATCTATTTTTATGCATCCACAGATTATTGGATTATAACCATTTACATCTGGACAATGATTTACTGTTCTTTCTCATGGCTAAATGCTTCTCAAAACTACACACATGTGCTAGTAGCAGAAGGTACTACAGTAATTTGTTAATTCAGTCAACATCTTCTTATCTGTTGTACTGTTCCAGCTCTCTAATGTAATTATACAATAAGGGGAGAGGACACAAAGCTTTCAAAGAAGTCATTTAGACTGTTATGAACTCAAGCTAGATTCCTAAAAAAAACGTCATGTTCCAAATATCATGTTAGAAGAAATTCACTTGATGTTCCAATTATCAGGAGGGGGAAGAAAGTGTACTGCACACACAGTTCCCAAAATAGAGACATGATACTATATTCACTCATTCAATCAGTGACCCAGGACTCCTTACAAAGTCACTTTCTGTAGGTTGTTTGCCGGGATGGGAGTGTCACATTAAAGGGACCCTATCATGCTAATTTTGCTAACGCTAACACACACTGACATTGTATGCATGCGTGTGAAAGAAGTTGCATGATGTTATCTTTGACAGATGATCTCTGCAGTACATAAAATACCTTTCTTATATACTATTTACTGCGGGAACTCCTGAGCTTTTCACTTTTTCCTCAAAATGTCAGGGTTTTATTAAATCCCCACAGCAAATCTTAAGGAATACAGTCTCTGAGCAGACAGTTTGAGTGATGAAAACGAACAATATTACTTTAATGGTAAGATCAAGTCTGAAATTTGACTTGAGTCACAGCAGCTCTATTTGTAACATTAAAGAGGACAGACATTAAAAAACAATAATTTTCGAAAAACAAACATTTAACATAACATCACATCATATAGTCCAGCAGTGGCTCAGTCAGTAGGGGCTTGGACTGGGAATCGTAGGATTGCCGGTTCAAGTCCCCGAACAGACTTGAAATATGAAAGTGGACTGCTACTTCGAGAGGTCCCAGTTCACCTCCTGGGCCCTGCTGTGGTGACCTTGAGCAAGGCCCCAGACACCTCCAATCCCCCGTCCCCATTGCTCCACGGGTGCTGCACAATAGTACTAGGATGGGTTAAATGCAGAGAACAACTGCTGTGTGTATGTGTGTGACCAATAAAGAGGGTCCAATTCTAAAAATTCTGATCATATTCACTGTTCAGAACATGGTTTGGGTCAGAGATGATGTTGGACAGCCTCACAAGGTTATACTGACTCATAAAGTGTCTGAACATGTGACCGCCAGTCTCCATGTAGAGAATAGCCGTCTGCCGGACACATTGGGCACATTGTGTTTAATAAATGAAATTCCTTAATGGAAATGTGGGCCAACAGCTTGCAATTGGCTGGCAATTCAAAGAGAATACTCACTGAACCATTACAATTATGTCGTGAGACTGTTTTTAAAATGAGGACAAACAAACTACGAATTGGGCCAGTTGTATTAAAGGGAATTCAGCACTAGAGGGGAAAAGTAACCCAGTCAATACAGTAGAACATGCAGCTCTATAAATTCTTTGCTTTGTGTGAGAAAAGGTATTGTTATGATTATTTCCTACGTTCAGTTAGAAACTATGTTACTACTTAGTTTGTTTGTTTCAAGTGTGCAGTTTCTAATGCCATACAGGGCCATTTTCACAGCAGCACAGGTGCTTCTAATCACATTAATCAAGGCGCTGGTCTATTTAAGTGTCCCAGATGAACTGACAGTGAGATAGCATGAACAATACCAGGACCCTAAAAATAAAAGAGCAAAATGAACACCTGTCATTTTCCTACCGTGACATGTCGAAATGTCTCCTGTGAAAAAAGGCCTTGAGTCTCAACTTAACAAGTTGTTTGGTACTCCCTAAATCTCCAATTTTTATTTAGTTGATACTTAAAGGGGCTGTTTTATGCTCATATTTGTATTTTGTGCCTCTACTTTGACATGTTTCCATGCTTTAACGTTCAAAAAGGTGTGTGTTTTCTGCATAACCGACTTCACCCTCTGTCTGAAACCAGAGCCTAGTCTGCTCTGATTGGTAAACTGGTGCTCTGTGGTCGGTCAAGCGCCTCCCAGTGTCACGGCCCCTAACCTATCATGTTCAATGTGTTAGAGTGCTCACCAATACAAGCGCAACTGTTATATTGTGATGTCACTCTGTTAGTTTCTCTCCCCAAGGTGTGTGGGAGAGAAACTCCCTCTGGAGGGAGAAACTCCCTCTGGACGGAACTTTGGGATTTTAGCCTTTCAGACCATTTGCATGCACAAAAACCTATATAGTATAACACACAGTTCAGGAAAGGGAAAACCCCAAAAAGAAAAATATAGCCCCTGCAAAGGTCGAACCAATCTAATGGCACGATCAGAGTGAGGAGGTCTAATCCAGGAGATCTCATCAGACCAATTTCCAGATAGATTATAATGACTGATAGTATTATATGCTTTTGTGTGCTTATAGGAATGGGAGAAGCTGAATTATGACATACACAGTTTACGCTATGCCAGACGAGAAGTAAGATCACGGTGGAAGAAAATCCTGCTATTGCTAGGTGAGAGAATCTTGTCTTGTCTTGGTTCATACAGTTGTTGCTACAGTTAACTCCACTCACCTTATTTTGTCATGTTCTGTTGTATCCCCTCTTCGTTTTTCCCTTAGGTTATCAGTGCGAGGTGGACGCATTGCTGTGCGTGAACAAACAGAACCGCTTCAGTCGAGATCAGGAGCATCTCAGCAAAACCACAGAAATGCTGAAACAGCTGCTGGACCACACCTCCCTGTTTCCTCCTGAAACTGAACACCAGAACACATACCTCTGTATCATGGTAAACACACACACACACACACACACACACACACACACACACACACACACACACACACACACACACACACACACACACACACACACACACACACACCTCACCTATTGTTTTCTGATCCAGCTCCTCCAACTTTTCCTTCAGGACCGCCTGGTGTCGCTGGACAGTGCTGAGGACTTTGTCAGACTGGCCAAAGAGAAATATCCCAAGAAAGTAGGATAAGAGAAAGTAAGAAGAAAGAAGACACGAAGGCTGGAAGAGAGGGTAAATAAAAATGCTACAAATATTAAAACACTGTACAATTAAAAACTGTTGACAACATTTTAGAGCAAAATGTAATGCTAATGGAAAATTAAAGTATTTCTGTTTGACATGTCCTGTTTATTTAATACACTTCATTCTTCTCTGTTTAGGTAAGTTGCACATTTGACAATTTTTGTTGCATTGGTAAATGTTGCTTGGACTATAAAAAATACAATATTCTTTCAGATTAAGAAGTCATACATTTGTGTTAAATTCTCAGAAATTCTTTAAGATTGATGTCATTATTTTCAAGAACCACATCACTTCACTTTGCAAGGTTTGGTCCACCTCATAGCATAACACAGGCTGCTTCCTACCGTGTGTTATGCCTGATGAAGTTATGGAAGAGGCATTATTCAGAAGAAAATCACTGATTAGAATGATTTTACTGCTTTCAAGAACTACATAACAATGGACATCGCCATGTTCCATACTACTGCACCTCCTCAGTGTGGAACTTCCTGTTTACTGATGGCATCTGTGGTTTGATGAGGTTGATCCAGCCTTGTAAAGCTATCTCTGGTGAATACATATTTTTGCAAGGTTGCCCCCCTCCTCTGGCTTCTTCTTTAAAAAAAAATTGTATTCAGCGTCTATACCAGAGAGTTTATATTTCGTTAAACACCTTTAACACATGCTAATAACTGACCATACTGATAAGACTGTATTTTTCTGGGTTATTTTTTTCTCACCATGTCACTAATAAAGTATATTTGAGCAGTCCAGCGGAAATACATTTCTCAATTTCACTGTTTTTGGTTGAATACACCACTGTACTAGCCGCTCATTCCACCAGGTGGCAGCATATAGTCTCTTCATGCTCCAGTGGGTCAAAATGGATGAGAATTGACTTAGCTGGAAACTTCTGTATCACAGATAGGGTGTAGTTTGATCAAATGATTGAACTTGTGAAGTTATTTATTTTCTTTTTTTCAGTTCATGTTGGTGGGATTATGTGAAATAGTGAGGAATATGGTCAAATAACTCTTTAAATAGAAGAATAGGCATATGGTGCACTATACAGCCGATCCATGGGAATACTAAACTTACCTTCCTTCAATTCCTGACATTTTTGCAGGCTGTAGATAATAATTTCTCACTCACGTTTGATCCTCTATGCTATCTTCAGTTTAAATGTTCTTCTTTGTGCAGTTTATGATTGTGGTATGCTGTACACACATTAAGACTTGCACACACACATGCACAGAGAAAGAGAGAGTTCACGTCTGACCCAGATATTGTTCTCTCTAAGGCTCCTTCAGCCAAGTTAGGGAAACAGATGTGGAACTAAAAGAGGGGTGTCTTGGGGGAGGGGAGCACTATGGGAAGAGGACCAATGATCTGGGACCACTGAACGGCATTGTGCAGCCTGCACCTTTTTCTCATTATACCGTTGTGTGTCTGTGAGTGTGTGTGTAATTCGAAAAACCGAGTAATGCTGACATCATTCTTCTGACTTTCGGAATTTCCTGAATTCTCAAAGAAAGTAGAAGATATTAGTACAGGGAAATGTCTTTCCCCACTCTGTAGTATTTACACACAGGGAGGATATACATGCACAAGCAAGGATGAGTTACATGCACAAACACAACCACACACATGCAGAAGAGGTGGCAGAGCAGGGTGGGCTGCCAGGTACCCAGTGCCAGCGAGCAGTTTCAGGGTTTGGTACCTTGCTCAAGGGCACCTCGGCAGTGGCTCAGGAGGAGAACTGGCACCTCTCCAGCTACCAGCTCACTCCATTTTTCTGGTCCAATCGGGACGTGAACCGGCGACCCTTTGGACCCCAGTCCAAGCCCTTACAGACTAAGCCACTGCCGCCCACTAGGGAAGACAGATCAGGGTTTTGAAATTCGTTTGATAGAAATATGACAGAAGAAAGAAGGGAATGATTAAGACGTGATTATTTATGAAGTTGGAGAACAAAAGTAAGAGGAAATTAAACTTGATTGTCAAATTCTGTCATGTGTATGTGTGTTTAAGGGTCAAAATCTTATCATGGGAATCACTGCTCATCCCCCTGTGTGTGTGGATGTGTGCGACATACTGCCAAAGGCCAGTCAGTGGTCAGAGCGTACAGGGCTTTATAGTTGCACACTCATGGAAACTATGGTCACACAGACGATGGCTCCTGCTGCTGATGGTCATTTATTATATCAGTCACGCACGCGCACCCGCAACTACACAAACACGCATTCAGGAGTGAGCCATGGTTTTCTCTTCATAGCTTTGGGAATTCACATGTTTTTATTCTCTTTCCTTTTAGATTTAGTTCAATATTTAGGAAACTGAGTAACATTGCTTTCTTGCTGAAAGTTATACAAGAAGCTCAATGTCATATCTGTTTGTCAATTCACCACACAAGCCAGGAGATGGTTAGCTTAGCTCTTAAACTAAAAATGTAACACATTGTTGAAATATCACATCTCAGGCTGTTTACAATGCAGCCCAAGTCCCAAAATTCATGTTTATGTTAAAAAATGAAGCACTTGGTCGCACTGACTAATGGTTTATTTAGTTAAATCTCAAAGTCTGAAGCCACAGATTGGATTAACACATTTAAGGTAAACATAGGTCATGATAATGACTAAATACCAAATTCCTCTCATCCTCATAGAGACTAAACATGGTAATAATAATTTATACTCATTACTTCCAATGACACTTTGTGAGTTTGCACAAACAACAACACGTCATTATGCTCCCATTGATGTCCTGACACACTAGATTAGCCAAAATGTTTAGGACACATGTTTTACTGTTGAAACATTTACATTATACAGTTTACAACTCTGTAACTCAGCATTTGAGCATAACACGTTTTTAGACATGCTAGCAATTTGGCTCAATGAATTGCCATGGTGGTTGGTTGGTGCATCACGCTGGTCCAGACTAAAATAGCTTGAGAATGAAGATGTTGCTTTGTTTAGAACCATGGTTTATGATATCCAAATATTTGATAAACAAATGGCAATCCCATTAGTATGAAATGTGTTTTGAATGTAGTCCTTATGAAGAGATGCTAGGCTATAAGAAAGCATGCTATCATTAGCATTTTGGTCAAAGTGTGGCTTGGGTCAAAACACAGATTTTTATTTTGAGTCGTTTTGGATTTAACAAACCCCAAATTAAAACTAAAAGAGCACTTCAAGAACGCAATGCTTCAGAAATGTCATGCACGTTCTTGCAAACAAAAGTGAAAAATGTATCTTCCTTGATCTGGATCCGTATTGAAATGTATTACATTATTCCTTGGCCCAAGCTACAACCTTCCACCAACCCCCATGAGAATTTGGCCAATAGTTTTTCCAGAATCCTGTTGACAAATAAACCAAACTAAAATCATCCTCCTTGGCGGGGTAATAGCACTACCAAATCATGTACATTTACGTGCTTACAAACCCATGAAATCAAAAAGTAAATATAAGGTATACTGATGAAGGATGTCATACTCTTAAGTTTTACTTGGTCAGACAACATTTGTGGAAGCCCTTTTTTTAACCCTGAAAAACACCACTGTTTATCCCAGGTTTATTTATGATTCAGTGTTGACAGCAGTGTTACACCCATACACACAAACATCAACAGCCATGTAAATACATGCACACCATAGCGCTCACACACACTCAGTATAATTTGCAACGGATGTTTAGAATACAAACCAGGCATGGTGTGCTGACCTCCATGACTCCCAACAGAGGGTCAGAGGTCAAGAGTCTGCTCAGGAAAGGTAACATTACTATGTTGCTTTCAAGTCAAACCCTACTTACCACATTGTAATATTGTTTGTTGTTAGAACAGATTTATTTTGGGCATTCGAGGGCCGTGCCCCTAGCAGTCATTGATGCCCCTCCTACCAGCTGTGAAACATATTCTCGATTCTCATAATCGACTATAATTGACATTGAGTTCGAAGTTGCTAAAGAGTTTTTAATGTCACAAAAGCAAGCAATGGACCACAACCATCTGATTGCCATGCCCAGTGTGCTGACTGCTTTCAAACATGCATTAACATTTGGCGCATCCACAGCAATGTGTGAGAAAGGCCAGGTTGTTGCAGCTTGCATTCAAGAAAGACTTGACACACAAATGCACAAGCGAATGGAAGGACACAGTACTTTAGGAACTAGTAGGCTCAGCAGCAACAATTTTCGCCTGCAACTCTTCTGACGGTAAGTCGTTTGTTCATTTCACTTTTTCAAGCCAGCCCTGGCTTTCATGATAAGGCCTATAAAGCAGGTAAATTGTTGATGAATGTTTGCTGGGTCTATCTGCATTTGTGTTTTATACTTGTTGGCTGCCTGTAAGATATATGGGCTAATGTCATTTCAGCCTGGTGCCAGATGCGTGGCTTGTCCTGCCCGAATGCGTGCCTCACCTTATGTCAGCGGTCCTGTTCTGTAGTTTATATGTTGTCCAAACTTTATCCCACCCCTTTCTGCCTTTTATTATCGTGTTCGTTTGCGTAAACTGTGTGCATAGGGCTACCACATAGCCTCGACTAAGTGTCATGATACGGAAATTAACAAATAAAAAAAACACTAATAATAATAAATTTATATATATATTTTTGATAGCATTTCTTCTGTGTTGGATTATGATGTTGCCACTGCATTAAAATATTTCTCAAACGGCAGTGCCCCCCCACCGATGACCCAATGCCCCTCCAGTAGATCTGCTCTGGCGCCGACTCTGACACACACACACACACACACACACACACACACACACACACACACACACACACACACACACACACCAACACACACACACACACACACACACACACACACACACACACACACACACACACACACACACACACACACACACACACACACACACCACAGATGGGTTGAGCAAGCCTTTGGGCAGGGCAGGGTGTGTTCTACAGCATGGCTGTGGTCATCATTGGTGGATCAGTAATTACACAAATACACTGATGCTCTTGAAATATCTTGATTTATTTCCCTTAAATCAAACATGATTAAAGAAGTCTCCTCAATTTAACAGTGCATGAACAAATATTGTCACTGTTGTTGTTTTTCTTAAAACCAATTGGTCTTTGGCCTCATCAAACAAAAGGAAAATAACTGCATCGTGTGTCAGCTTCTGAAAATAGCAAATCGTAGGTATTGTATGTTTTGATTTGCCTTGTGTTCTTTAAAACTGAGCTGGATATATAAAACTTCTCATTCCCAACTCAGCAAATATCTACATTTCCATCTAGCATCAGTTTTGTACGTCATTTACCGCTTGTTACATGTACACAAGGTCTTTTCAAAACAACCGAGTTCTTCACGAACATCTTGGTCAGGTAATGCAATGAAAGTTGTTGTAAGGATTTTGGTTTGGGTTATGTTGTTAAGTAGAGTTGCATAAGTAAATAACCTACATCACACTTTATGTATCACGTTACGCACACAAAGTTCAATGTGAATTACAGGAGGTTGCGGAATTGAACTGACGTACGTAACTTTAAAAAAATAAGTCAACGTTGCTTTTTACACAGGACACAAGCGCCAGTCTCTGGGTGACAGTCACCTGACTTCCTCCTTTACTCTGTGACACATTTGATGACTTAGGAGTGTGTCCTTGGGTTTATGAAAGGCACTATATAAATGCAAGCAATTATTACAAAGTCACTGGACTATAAAAACACATCTTATGCACATAGGCTAGCAGGTCTTGCTTTAAACCAATAATCAGCATTACAAATTAAGTAAAGCATCCGCCCAGATGCAGCTACATGCAGCATATGTAGACATGTGTTTCAGTTCTCACTCATGTGGTTTTGGATGTTTTAGATGTCTCACACAGTTGTTGAGCCCTACCCCTAACCTGCCAAAAACTCACTTCCAAATACTGGTACTAAATGAAAGCATAGATTTAATGTATCCATTAAAAAATATATTGTGGATATAAAGTCATATGGCGGATAAAACAGATTATAGCGTGCAGATGGAATAAAGTTGTTTTCAAAAAACACTTTTTACACAGTATCATCCTATACTGTAAGAGCATAGCTTGGGGACGGCACTCCTTTACTAAGACCATCTTATAGAACTGACAAAAAGGTAAGTATTCTACTCAACCAAATCCAAAATTATAAAACAATACACGTCCTATTACAAATATAAAGGAAAAAGAAAGACAGCAGGAGAGAAAAAAATAAATGGAAGTGTTGGAGAAACATCCTTGGTAAGTGTTAATATCAAAAATGGTAGGGTGAGCAAAGGAAAAGGGAAGCTCAGAAAACAATTGGATATAAAAAAAGTTTGAGTTAGCAATAAAACATGAAAATGGGTTAAGATTCTTTTCGTCTCCCTCATGTCCCCCTGGGTGCTCTTTCTAGGGTAGAGTCAGACAGTGATTCACTTATGCAATACAATCACCTGGCTGGGTTTTCTCATCTGATCACTCAAACTACCTGACCTGCAGCCGTAACAACAGCCCTACACGCAAACTCATTCATGTCCACGGTTCCTTTGACATGAATCATGAGGCTGAATCGGCACCTTTTACTGACGACATAAACACTGCGTCCATACTTTACACACAAAGCTTGCAACAGACGCCCTAACTCCAGATGATGTCATGTAATGATGGTGTGTAGATGGAAGAGTGGCTCTGCTTTTAATATACAAAGACAAAAAAAAAAATCTGAAACACACACGCACACAGGTATACCCGCTTTAAAGAATAAACATATGGTGTTCAAACCTTAAAATAGTCAGTCCAGTCCAGCGTTTAAGACATCACTGCTAGACCTTTGAGCGTGTGTGTATGTGTGTGTGTGTGTGTGACCACAGGTGGGAGGTCAGTTGTATAAAGCAAGAGAGAGTCCACTCAAAGAAATAAAAAACGTTCTGGAATACTAATATAATTCTAATTCTGAATCCATGATCCGATCTACCGCAGGATCGGTCCGACCAGAACAGTGACTTCATGTTCTAGGTTTGTCTCTTTAGTTTGGTTTCCTTCAAGCAATTATTTTCTAATGATGATGTGGCGTATTAAAAAAGTTAAATAACGTAGAGGAAAGTATGGTTACATAAAAACAATGTGTCCTGGGTTGAGATTCCTTAGACATTTTGTACGATTGGTTTTGAAGAAATGATCAAATTAAAGTCTATAGGCAGCAAAATGAGTTCATCTGTCAGTGTATTCTGAAGGCACTACCTTATCTTTGGGACAGGGGTCTGATCCATTCTGATCCTTCCAAAGTCCTGAATCTTTAAAGGTTGGAAAGGTAAATCTGCTTGCCTACAGACATGTAACGTTGCCTCTAGAACAGTTCCAGAACCCTAACTCCAAATGGTTTGTGTTTTCTACATGGGTAAGTAGTCATGTTTCCAAAGGTAAGTCCCTTTGGAGGTCTCAAAATGTCTTCCTGACCAAATCTGGTCTTCATGCTTCATAGGCAAATTTACAGAGAACTATTTTACAGTTACATTTGTTTTTTTGTCTTTTGTCACTTTTGGTTAAAGAGATACGTTCAAAAAGCTCCCAGACACACATTCCTTGCTGTTTATTCTCACATGTTCTCATGATGGACATTACCCAAGGACATTACAGTAAAATAACCAAACTGACTTTCCAGCTGTTTGTCCAGTCGCAGTGTCTGCGGTCATCACTAATAACAAATTATGTAATCCGTTTCTAGAAAAATTACACATATTGCTACACAGAATTTTCTACAATTTGCTAGTCCTTCAGTCATTTGTAATTCTGTAAACTGTAGCTAAACTACAAACTGTTTACTGGCACTTGATGAAACCTTTCCGCTGGCTGGCACTGGTGAAGTCTCAACTTGATTTAGATGAATATCTTTGGTGAACCTGAATGCTCATAATGTCTGCTGTTAAAAGCTGCCAGAAATAACGAATGACTCATCAACCTCTGATCAAAGGCCAAATCACCTTTCTATCCATCCATCATTTCTTTTATGTCATTTGGCACACTTCAGCTACAACATAATGTCGAAGCTATTTTACCTTCAAAGAAATGTTTTATCGTTGTTCTTTTTACAGAGGCTTTCCTCTTTTATAACAGGCAGATATTTCAGTAGTTAATATAATCAATCATTATTTTAAGTTATTTCAAAATTTGAGCACATTTGGTTGCCTATAGACCTGAGAAACGTGTCTTTTGAAGCACAGAACAAGTAATAACTCTAGGCAAACAGTGTTCTGACAGTTTGATCTGCAAATATAGTAAGTGGAACATGTCTATACCTGTAGATGCTGTTGTAGCATACCCCCGATTTGAGAACACAGCCATACCGCTACACAGACCAAATGACGGACGTCTGCTGCTGAGGTGCTTACAAAACCTGTGTGTGTGTGTGTGTGTGTGTGTGTGTGTGTGTGTGTGTGTGTGTGTGTGTGTGTGTGTGTGTGTGTGTGTGTGTGTGTGTGTGTGTGTGTGTGTGTGTGTGTGTGTGTGTGTGTGTGTGTGTGTGTGTGTGTGTGTAAGTGTAGATGTAGGGGTTGTATTTTTGCTTGGGGACACAGGGATATGTATGTTCCTGAGTCTGCAATCTCCCTTTTCTGTGATTCACCACCTAGAAATCCTAAATCTACACACAGACACACACATGCAGACATGACAAACACTGGGCTTCCACCAATATGAGCTCATTGAAAAACAGCTGCCTTTTGCTCACGAAAGGTCAAATGAGGGGGAAGCCTCATATGTTGAACTGCCTGCCTGTCCCCTTATCTGACTTTTGTTTTATTTATGTCTATACAGCCAGTCTGTATCTCAGACCCACTCCCTTTTTCTTTCGGTCTATCTGACTTTAGATGTCGAATAATTAAGATTCAAAAAGTAGATCTTACTTGTGTAGTTTTTTCTTTTTCGACTCATTTACTTTCCAATGTTGCTGCATTCACATATTTTTGCAATTAACTTGACAAGTACACTGTTATTATTATATAAAGGACAGCAAGAAAGAAAAAAGAGGATAACATATTAAACAAGGATTATAATATACACTATCATCTTAGCACCAAATGGCAGTCTGACCAGGTTTAGTGATTAACTGGTGAACATAGTGAAGCATTTGCAGCCAGATAGTCCTTCTAAGAGTGAGACCAAAGCAGAACTAAACTAGTGACCATCTAGCACTGTATCACACCAGCTGTGAAACAAAACTTCATCAGGTTCCTAACCAACTACTGCAGTAGCCGTTGCTTTGACCACGTCTTCTTCATACTCGAACTTCATGGCGTTCTCAACGACACACCTGTATCATTTGTTTAACAGATAGAAATGGAAAACACCTGTCAAAGTACCCAAAACCTCATCTCTGTTGGTTCCTTGTACAGTAGGTGTCAGATGGGAACAATATCAGCTATAAAGAGAGAAACAAGATTCCAAGTTACTGCTAATGGTCGCTCCGTCCGTGCGGTAAATAAGCATCTGTATGTTGCAAAATATCACCTTAATGAAGGGATAATATGTCAGTATTGTTGAAATGGCCCCAAGAGGCAATATAATCAATTAAGCTACGTTTAAGAGCATTCTTCACTAAAATATTTTGGCAAGACACTTCACCCTAAACTGCTCCTGTGGGTGTTGTTTACAGTATTGATGTAATGTAAAGCACTTTGAGCACTTGTAAAAGCACTAAAATAAATGCAATGAATTATTATTATTAAGAAGAAAGATATTACCGTCTGTTCTAAGTTTTTTACGATACAACCACTTGCTTTGCCATTTTAAAACACACTGTGACTCTGACTAATGTGTTAAATTTGAAAAGACACCAAACTGGTATAAATCAAACTAAGGTGTGGATACAGCTCAAGGGCCATGTCCACAAGTGAGTCAGTATAATTTAGAAAATACAATCGCTATGATCAGCATGGCCCCTGGTAGACCCCTCATACATATATAATAAAACAATAAAAAAAACGGACTAGTTGTGCAATAACAATTATGTGCAATATATAAACATAAATATGCCATTATCAATAACTGTGCAATATTACCTGGCTGCTATATCTCCTTCGGGATGTGTATTTTGTAAATTGTGTGTTTTTCTTTATCTTGATTTTTTTTTTTAAATGCATGTTTTCTTTTGTAAAGCTGTCTTTGAATCTGTTGCTGTTGTAGCAAATTTAAATTTCCCCTCTGTGGGACGAATAAAGGGATTCTGATTCTACTGCTGAGCTGAATGATGCATGGACTCTCATTTTTGTTTATGTGCATGCCTGTGTGTGTGTCTGCATGGTCTTTTGCATGCATTTCCGTTGGCTCAGCATCCTATCTGGCTCAAAACTTTGCTCCTCCCTTCCCTCTGGGAGGGACACATTAGACACACATACTGTACACATATAGAGGTAGACCCATCAAAAAGGAGGCTTTTCTCATTGTGGTATGGTTAAATGATAGAGTACTACGCAGTGGTGGTTAAGCAGAGGAGCGAGAGCAAAGAGGAAAGTAGAGTCAGCTGCTTTGACATGAAGGCAAACAGGCAGCAATACTAAAACCACTCCTCGCAGACCATGTGGAGAACAAGTGATGAATAGATGCAGATGGAAAAGAAGTTCAGAGGGGCTTTTATGAACTTCAGATTTATCTGAAAAACCTGCTGCTATCATGTGAAAACCTTATGACTGCTAATTTTAGTGCTCCAAATACAAGTTTTCCTCAAGTTGAAAGTTGAGGTCATCTATTTTGTGCAGACTGACAATTTAGTATTAAGTATTCAAGCCAGATGTGGGTTTCCAAAAAGGATGGATTCATTGAACTATTTCTTATTTCCAAATTTCACATTTATCCATTGTTTTGTGATTCCATTGCTATGTATCATTAATCTTCCTTCTGAACATACACTAACCCTAGCCCTAACCCTAACCCAAAAAACAAAACTGGGAGTTTGGATGTGTGTGTGTGTGTGTGTGTTTGGTGAGTAGTGAGTCACCTAAAATCCCTTCTCAATTGTGAACGAACCTATCTTTTTTATAAATTATTTTTATTCAATCACTATGCAATCCCCTTCTATACCTAAGTCCTTCTTCTGTCCACTCTGTGTGAACTCATCAGTGTTGATACAGGGCTTACGTATGTGAAACCCCCCTCTAATGACCCACAGTGGGATCTCAGTGTTTAAGACAACACAGCGAGGGAGTCTTCGGTTTGTTTTTTCTGGCTATGATTCATAAAGCCTTTAGCATCACAAGTGAACCACGACTGGCTCTGAGTCTCTCAAAAGACCCTCACATTCTCACTGACATCATGTTGGACCGAAACTAAAGGGGAGATTTAGTTTACACATGGATCTGTAAGTAAGATTAACAGACTGCTACAGTATATCACTGAGATTTAAAAAAAGGTAGATCAAGGTAATCAAAACTTTACTGCCAGTTTGAAGAATGTGTTTCTTTTCATCTCTTAACCCTGATTATCAGTGTCACAGGAGCATTCAGGCAAGTTTTCCTTTGTACAAAGAAATTGTGTTTTATTTTGTCCAAACAGACCGTAATATTTGTATTTTTGCCATCGCTAAGGAAAGTAGGGCAATGCTTAAAAGTGATACCAAAATCAAAACTGTTCTCTGAAAAACAGAGCACTCTTGAACACAATGAAAGCTTGCAGACCTTGCTTAACAGACTCCATATCTCTGTTAAAAGGACTGATATGAAGGAGGGGGGAGAGATGGGGGCAGGCGGAAGATGAAATTAGAGAAGAAATGGAGGAGGAGGTGAGTGCAGAGGAAGTGACCAAGGATAAGGAGAGATATCTGCCAGGAGGAGGAGTTGAGGGATGTGAAGGATGACTAACCGGGGGAAGAAAGAGGACTCTGATATGCAGATTGTGGCTAGAAGGCTAGTCTTCTAAACTTCCTTCCCTGTGACAATGGGAGAAAGCAAGGCTCTCTCTCATGATCTTTTCTTTTCCCACTCTTCTCAATCAGACAATTATCCGGGTTCAACTGTACCTAAATGCTCCAACTATTTTCCTTTGATCCCCTGGTATTCATCTGTATGCTTTTCTGTATCTGTGTCATCTGAAAACAGAGTCTCATGAGGCCTGCATAATTATTTTAGGTCAGTGCAATTATGCTCATTATGGGCGGTTACACTTATATCTACTGTCTGTGCATGAGCCGGCATATGTTTGCTGCTGGGTGAAGAACTTCAATAGTAAAGACTTGTTTCCTTAGCTAAAAACAACATTATATTAACATAATATGTAGACACCTGCAGCAATGGCCATTACTTATGATGTGAATTCCCAGAAAACAGATTAAATCTAGAAAACTGCACTCAGTCAAAGGCAGAAATTGGCTTCAAGCAAAGGAAATGATTCGCCCAATTCACTATAGTCCATTTTCCTTACCGGATCCCTTACAGTCAAAATGGCGGCAAAAGAAGGCAAAAACCAAGCTTTATTTATCTTGCATAAAGTCTAGCTTCAGTAGAATTCATCTGCAGATGTTTGAGTTAAAGATGAGAGCAAACTATTCTTTGGTTTTTCATTCGCCAAAATGTGGTATACAACAGACTAGGGATGGCATGTATTTTCCTTGGCCAATTAGAAAAATGTGTTTCCCAACTAAAACACATCTGTAGATGCTACAAAATAAAAATGACTCTGATTTATTAGAAGATTCTTATGTGGTGAGCATCATGTTCATCTTGTTATCTTATTTCATTGATGTTAGAGATGTGTACTATTTCCTGTCATACAAATAAAGAAGTACATTTCTGAATGAAATGTATCCATTAACATTAATGTGTTTCAATGATTGATAACAGGGGATGTTGCTTCTTAGATTGCGCTAAACATAAATTCTAGGCTGCGGAAATGGCTCGTTTTTGTTTGTTTACCGAGGAGAGGATGAAACAACAAAGGGAGGCAAGGGAAAGGGTTAGAAAGGGAGACAGAAATTAAGAGCTAAGGGGAGGAGACGAGTAGATTATAAGGGAGACAGAAGATGAAACTTGACAAATGAGTCTAGCATCTGTTTCTCTTTGATGTGAGAAAACTCTCAAATCTATTTTCTGCCTAGCAACCCCAGTAGAAGGCTAATTAAGTCTTTATCTAATTGGCTTATGGCCAACTCACAAAAGTATGACATGCACGCACCAACACACACTTTATGGAACTCGATTATGACCCGGTTTAATGATTTAGTTATGATCTATTGGGTGTGACACACAAAGTTATAGAATACAGACACACACGCACACGCACACACACACACACACACACACACACACACACACACACACACACACACACACACACACACACACACACACACACACACACACACACACACACACACACACACACACACACACACACACACACACACACACAGTGATTAGAGGTTTGTACTTTAGGATGAATACAAACATTGGAGTTCTAAGATCATGTCGGGTCATCCAGACAGAAAGGATGAAACTGATTACAGACAAGAAAAGGCAGAGACAATGAATAAAGGAAAACGGATGTGGCCAGTGATTGAGAAACCTAAAGAGAAACATTTGAAGAACTTCACAAAAGCCATCAACGAGCAAGAAGAAGGACATTGCAGTAGAAGAGAAAAACAGATGCTTGAGAGGGAAGACATAGAAAGAAAAAGGACGAACTCCCCATCCAGACGACTTGGACATACCTCCAGTTTTTTAACTACCAAAATGTCACTGCAATACTCCTGAGAGGCTGTATGGATGATTGTAAATGTGTGTAGTGTTGAGGTTGTCAGTGGTGGCAGTTGCTATTAGATGTGAGCACCGAGGCAAAATTCGACAAGCTGAAACACATATCATGGGCTGAGATACCAGATGTGCCTCTTGGTTGGATTGGGAGACTATATCCACTTATAAAACACGATAAGTATACATAATATCTTCATGATAAGTCCTATCAGAGCCAAACCAGATTCAAATGTGAAAGCATACCACTTCTAATTCATCAATTTATATTATGACCTTGTTAGGAGAGGCATGTTATAAATTGAAAATTGTATATATATATATATATATATATATATATACTGTATATATATAGACTATTGAACATATCAGATGATATGTAGGAGATATCACACTCAAAAATATGAGACTTTTTTGTGATAAAATGTCTTGTATGAATCTGGAGGCCCAAGAATGGAATAAGATAGAAGCCGGATGTATGAGCGAAAGAAAATTCTTCGGTAAATACCAGTGCGCATTATATAATTAATAGCTGTTACAGCATGCCTTCATGTAGTCTGAGGAAGTCATCTTATCTTTATCATGGCACCATAAAGTCACAGCCTGTCTCTCCCTTGTTCTCTGCCTCTTGTGGTTCCCACACATTATCTACTGGTGTGATCGATGTGGACAATGACACATTGGCCTGGCTCGCCTCAACAGAGCTGCTGGTCGAAAGGAAAATGGCAGAAGAAGAGGAAGAAGATTTAATATACTTTTTTCTGTGAATGTGTGTGCCTGTGGTCAAAGAACTGGACAATGCTTGCAGTGTAGGTGGTGTGTTCTGCAAAAGCAACTGCACTACAGAAGATGATATGACATGAGATGTGAAGTAGGGCAACATGTTCACACTGATAAGTTGTCTAAAACACAGCTTGGTCGAACCACTGGTGCCACTTTTTAATCCGCCGGGTACTCCTTTACTTTCTTTAGTGTAGTCTTCAATATGCAGGAGAGTTACAACTTAAATAGGTTAAGGAACAGTGTTGCCACAGTTACATTGAAAAAGTAATCCGATTACTGATTACTCCTTTAAAAAGTAACTTATTTACTTTACTGATTACCTGATTTTAAAAGTAACTAAGTTAGATTACAATTTACTTTATTAGTTACTTTCAGCAGCTGCCGACAACACAACCCCCCCCCCCCCCCCCAACATACAAATGAGTCCAACATACTGCCAGACCAACTTCTTCAACTCTCCCCCACTTACTGGTTTTGCACCGAAGTCCAAGGTGGTGGGGGACCTCCTGCATGAGTCACAGCTCTCTGCTTCGCACCACTTGGTGGGAGTTTCTCTGTAGTTTAATTGTGCAGTGCTGACACCCCAAATGTTTCTTCAAATTTGACGTAGTGTTTTTGAAGCTAGATTAGCACTTTGTCTCCAGCACAGAGTGTACAACGAACCTTAATATTGTCATCTTTAGCTGACACAAACTCAAAATAGTGACTGTATTTCCAGCTAGAAAATGCGCATCTCTCTCCTCCCTCCATTGTTGTTTACGTTTGTGTCGCTGCTGCGTGGTATATTACACGTGAGTTGTCCTCGTGCTGAAAACCTGACTTAATTGTCGCATAGACGTCACTCCCCAAGACGCAAGAAGAAAGCAAAGATATATGTTTTTGCTAAGGAAAATTATAAAAATAGTAACGCACAGTGACTTGGAAAAGTAACTTTAATCTGATTACTGGTTTAGAAATAGTAACACAATAGATTACTCGTTACTGACAAAAGTGGTCAGATTAGACATCGCTGTTTAGGAACAATCATTATTTGGATAACAATTACTGTAAACTGTTTTTACTTATACGTCACATACGTAGGCTAACTTACGTATGTGACGTAAGTTAGCCTACGTATGTTAGCATTAATAAGTCAACATCAAACCCGATAGCTTTCTCCTGTGTAAATGTCCTTTGGATTGAGTTGTATGTGGTGCTGCTAAGAGCCACTGACAGAACTTCTGAATTTGGCCAAGTTTGCCAGGGCCTTGACTGAAGTGTTACAGGATTCATGAGGTCATCTGGGCCAGGCCATATCAGTCTACAAGTATATATCAGCATAAAATGTATCCTAACAGGCCCCTGCACCAATACTCTCTGATTGTTTTTCTTTCTTTGCTGGAAGAATTTCCCAGTATCACAGACTGAAAAAGCAACCATGCAATGCAGCCTAACTGTTTGTACTGCCACTCTATTTTAAGCCCATACAATTGCATATCCGACTAGATGATGTTTTGATAGTCCCCTAGTATTCAACGGTTACTTGAGACATAAAAGATAGAATTTGGACCAATGCAGAGTTTCAGGGTGTGCGGTTTCATTTTTATTGGTGAAATAATTTGGATAAACCTCAGTGTCATTTTAAACTGTGTGAATTGAACCATGTTGTTTCAAAAAACAAAGCGATAATGTTGCAATGTCTGAGGCACACACACACACACACACACACACACACACACACACACACACACACACACACACACACACACACACACACACACACACACACACACACACACACACACACACACACACACACACACACACAATATCCATATATGGTAGGGAAATTTGTCAGAGTCTCAGAATGTGAAACTAAGAGGTGAATCATTGTTATTCCCTTCAACTTAATTTAAGAACTTAAACAATTATTTCTTTGTTGAGTCCAGTACTTCTCTAACTTTGAAATATACCAATGAGCTAAATCCATGACGAAGATGCTAAAAAAGTAAATGGCTTCAGTTGGCATTTGTCAGTGGGATATGGGAGTGAGCCCTGGTTTATTTTTTTCTTACATTGTCCTTATTGATCTCATGTAAGCTAGTTTGTCTATCATTGATGCGAGACAAAAGGTACCAGTTGTTAGTTTTGTGATTGCATTGCAGTGGTCAGTTTATGAGACTCACATGTATTTCGAAAGCAAAAGGCAATTCAGCATCACTTTGTTCTAAATGGCAAATCCACTAAGAGTGGGAGACAAGATGGACGCAACAGGAAAATGAGTCAAGATCATTTGTTTTTGTTGCTTAAGACGGGACTTTTGGGAGTCCTACAAAACGTTGAGAAACATATTACAGAGTTTTACTTTTAGTGGAAGCATTGATCTGTAATTTTATTACCAGGAAGGAAAATGTTAAGGCTGGTCAAACCTCCTTGTGTCGAAACTAATGTAAATGGTTGACCCATGACTTCATTGGCTAAAAACTGTTATTTGTAGCTGCACTTGATCATCTAAACTGAGTCATCCATAATGTGGCATTTCTCCCTTCTCATTGTCCTGTCTCTCTGCACCACACAGTATATCATCAGAAGGATTAATAAAGAGTTTCAGTAGAGTGGGCTGCCTTCCCTAACTCAAACAGTCGCTGTTCTGTTCCGATAGCAAGGCAGATATTTGGGGGCGGGTCACTGCCCAACATCAAAAGAACTGACCTGATTTATCGGTCCTGCTTCAGTGGACAGGTAGCAAAGGAACAGAGGCTCTTCTATTAACGTACCGACTTTAAGTACATGAAAGGAGCCCAAATCTTCTCTTGATCTCTTGTATTTACATGCACACACGTATACTTTTTAGCTTTCATGATGTGGTTTCATGGTCTAACCCTTCCTAAACAAAGATTTAAGCACGTAAGAATTCACACCGGTAAATCCTGCTCAAGCTCAATGAGGATGAAACCAGTTGTGATATTTTTATGTACAAATCCTAACAAATATAACCTGATTTAAAAGGGAACTAAATACTTAAAACCATTGGGAGTTTATTTTCTATTTTTTAATGAAATCAATAACAAATAAAAGCTCACACATATGAATAAATACATGAAGTAACACAAAAATCTCTCTACCCCATCCCGCCTTCTCTGGTGCCCCTGTCTAACAGACCAGTTGATGTCTTTCCAATGCCACAGCATGAGAGTCTAGTACAGTTATACAAAGCCATCTGGAAGTGTATGAATTCCCCAGTCTGTTTCCATTCATAGGTTTCCACTCAGACAGGTTATGAAGTAACATCACATCCAGAAAGAGGTAGAAGGGAAATAAAGCTGCAATTTCATTTTATACTCCTTTTATACCAAAGCCTCATGTATGACATAGGGTGTTTAACCAATACCATAAATCCAGACCACAATATTCAATATGATTAAAGGATCAGTTCACTCCTTTATTTTTTAACTTACTGTACCTGTATTTAAGTTTAAAGACATCAATGTCTGCCTCCTTTTTGGCAGTTCAAAAATACATTGCTAATTGAAGTCAGATTTAATCCTTAGGGTGTTGATGGACATTTCGAACTAACATAGGACTCTCACCCAGAAGTCCTGTGTGTGTGTCTCATGTAAAACTAAAAGTAAAACTTAACTTATTTGAACTTATGTTTTAAAAATGTTAAACTTTCATCAAATGATTTATAATTTTGAGGTCAGAAATGTTAAGAGAAACAAACAGGATTGTCCGTTATGAGGCAACCATTGATGTATGTAACCCTAACCCTAAAATGCAACAAAAGCAACTATTTTAAACCAAACCAACATATTTTACTAAACCTAACCAAGTTATTTTTGTAGCCTAACACAAACAAGTAGTTTTGCTGTGTTTTTATGTTCTTTCAATTCACAGCACTAAATTGTTTAAAACTGTAATACATTAGAATATAAGCTTTCTTTGAAAGAGAATGCAGTTTAGTTGTATGGTAACATTTGTTTTAATAGACAGGTTTGTTTAGACAGGAAGATATTCCTACCTCCGATCCCACATCACATTGTTCTCCACACTATGTAGTCATGATACTTAACTCTGCCATAAAAGCACAAACGCAAAAAGCTCGCTGCTCCATCTAGGACACTCACACACCCTCAAACACACATACACAGTTCTTCCCAAACATCTCCATCTGTAGTTATATACCTCTAATTAGAACCTCACTGTGTATGACTCAGACGTTTGAGGGAAGTCATCATTTCCCAGCTCTCCCGGCGACTTTCCATGCCCTATGTGCTCAGTTACTGTTTTTCTAGGATATAAAAATGACTCAACTAAACACATTAATGCATGATGTCGCTGGAACTCTCCTTCTATCATTCGTCTTTTCTTTCTTTTCCTTTTTTCCCCCCTTTCTTCTTCCATTGAGTATTGTTTCCCCACTCCTTCCCTCTCTGAGCATTCTATTCTGCGATCCAGTTATGACTCTGGAATTCCTCAACAGTGTTATGGGGTAGCCATGGAAACCCCAATCTGAGTCTTCCTTGGATTTCTGGAAAACAGTCAATACTGGCAACAAGGAAATCCACTTAATTCAAATGTAACTTACTGCATCTTACTATGTATGTATGCTATTTGACAGAACTATTTAAATAAAGAACATTTTTGCAATAATTAACTACAACTATTATCACTATTCTCTTCCTGTTAAAGCAACATACACAATGAGGATGTTAAACATTTCCGGGTCAGAGAGGGGACAACGGGGTCAGGTAGGTCACTGTCTGGGCTAATACGTCTTTCTTAAGTAGACCAAAGACCACTTTGTGTTATGATAACGATTCTGAACCCAAGAGCAGACAAGAGACGGTGTTGAATTGATGCAAGGGGGTTTATTGAGTGAGGTGGAGGAGCAGGTAGAGGACGCGGAAACCGGGGGGAGGGTGAGGCAGGCGAGCTGGAGTGCGTGATCCGGATAACTGCAGGCAGAGGGAAACAGAGTTAGGTTGTGGTCAAAGGCAACAAGAGACGAGAGTTCGGTAGCGAGGTAACAAGGTAACAAGGTAACAAGGTAACAAGGTAAACTGGAGCCGGGTACGTATCATTACCACTGTAGAGCGAAGTACGATCTGGCACCGACAGCAGGGAATCCAAGGGTTTATGAAGGGGAGTTGATTGGAGATGACGACCAGGTGAGCATGATTGCAGATGACGGCCAGGTGTGAAGTGAGACCGACAGGGGGAGTGGCAAACCCAGGAGGAGGAAAAACACAGCAGACTGCTGTGACCACAACAGTACCCTCCCCTCAATGGACGCCTCCAGGCGGCCTAGGCCTCTCTGGGTGAGCCCGATGAAAATCCCGGATGAGGGAGGGGTCGAGGATGAGGCCCCGCGAAACCCAGCTCCTTTCCTCTGGCCCATAACCCTCCCAATCCACGAGGTACTGATACCCCCTGCCCCGACGACGAATGTCCAGCAACTGCCGGACGGTGTAATCTGGGTGGTTGTCAGTCAAACGGGGAGGTGGGGGGGGAACGTCCGGGGGGGAGAGGGGACTGGTGGAGACTGGCTTTAAACGAGAGACATGGAAGGTGGGGTGGACGTGCATGGCTGGAGGCAGCTTGAGTGTGACCGCTGAGGGATTGATGACGGAAATAATAGGGAAAGGGCCAACAAAACGAGGGGTTAACTTCTTGGAGCCAGTTCGTAAGGGGAGATCCCTAGAGGACAACCACACCTGTTGACCCACCCGATAGGCAGGAGCGGGAGCCCGGTGGCGATCAGCAATGCGCCGGTTCTGCTCTGCGGAGCGCAGCAGAGCGGTGCGTGCGTCCCTCCACGTCCTGCGACAACGGCGGAGATGGTGCTGGACCGAGGGGACGGAGATGTAATCCTCCTGAGCAGGAAACAAGGGTGGCTGGTATCCCAGGGAGCATTCGAACGGGGACATGCCGGTGGCAGCACAGGACATGGAATTGTGGGCATACTCGATCCAAGAGAGATGGTCACTCCAAGCCGAGGGGTTGCGCGCAGCCACACAACGCAGCGCGGTTCCGAGGTCCTGATTGGCTCTCTCAGCCTGCCCATTAGTCTGCGGCTGGTACCCTGATGACAGGCTGACAGAGGCCCCCAGCGCTCGGCAGAAGGCCTTCCACACTTGGGAAACGAACTGGGGACCACGGTCGGAGACGAGGTCAGCGGGAATCCCGTGGAGGCGAACGACATGCTGCACAAGCAGCTGGGCAGTCTCTGTGGCAGTGGGGAGCTTAGGAAGCGCAATGAAGTGAACCGCCTTCGAAAATCTGTCCACAACGGTGAGTATTACAGTGTGGCCCTTAGAGGGGGGAAGACCAGTCACAAAATCCAGGCCAATGTGGGACCAGGGCCGACCAGGAACAGGGAGAGGGCGTAACAGACCAGCAGGAGGTTGATGGGAGGACTTGGCCCGAGCACACACCGTGCAGGCAAGCACGAATGCCCGGGTGTCAGCGTCCATCGCTGGCCACCAAAAGTGCCTCTTCAGGAGGGACAGGGTGCGACCCACGCCAGGGTGACAGGCAAAGCGCGATGTGTGGCCCCACACCAGAACTTGAGAGCGAACCGAACTGGGGACAAAGAAACGGTTAGGAGGGCCGTTGCCCGGATCTGGTTCGGTGACTTGGGCCTTCCGGATGAGGGACTCTATCTCCCAGGTGACAGCAGCAACCTTGAGGCAGGAAGGAGAGAGGATAGTGTCAGGGGAGGCCGGTGTGTTCATAGTGTTAAACTGACGGGAGAGGGCGTCAGGTTTGACGTTACGGGATCCGGGACGGTAGGTGAGGGAGAAATTAAACCGCCCAAAAAACAGGGACCACCGGGCTTGGCGGGAATTCAAGCGCTTAGCTGTCTGGATGTATGACAAATTCTTGTGGTCGGTCCAAACCACGAACGGCTGTTCTGCCCCCTCAAGCCAGTGCCGCCATTCCTCCAATGCCAGTTTCACAGCCAGCAGCTCGCGGTTACCAACATCATAGTTACGTTCAGCAGGTACCAGCCGGCGAGAGAAAAAGGCGCAGGGGTGAATCTTCTCATCAGAAGCTGAGCGCTGGGACAGGACCGCCCCCACCCCCGTGTCAGACGCATCGACCTCCACGATGAACTGCCTGGAGGGGTCAGGTTGGATAAGAATGGGGGCAGACGAGAAAAGTCTTTTAAGACCAGAGAAGGCAGTCTCCGCCTCAGGCGTCCAGGCAAATGGGCGGGCAGGAGAGGTGAGACGGGTGAGAGGTGCTGCAACCCTACTGTAATCACGGATGAACCTCCGGTAGAAATTGGCAAATCCCAGGAACTGCTGCAGTTTCTTGCGGGAATCGGGAATGGGCCAGTCTGTCACTGCACTGACCTTCTCGGGACAGGTCCTCACTTGCCCGCTCTCAATGATGAACCCAAGGAAGGATACAGAGGTGACACTGAACTCACACTTCTCGGCCTTCACATATAATTTGTTCTCCAACAGCCGCTGAAGAACTTGCCTGACATGCTGGAAGTGTTCCTCCTGGTTGCGAGAGAAAATAAGGATGTCGTCTAAATAGACAAAAACTGAGCGGTTGAGAAAATCCCGGAGGACATCGTTTACCAGGTTCTGGAACACGGCAGGGGCGTTAGTGAGGCCGAAGGGCATGACCAGGTACTCAAAGTGGCCGAGGGGGGTGTTAAAAGCAGTCTTCCACTCATCGCCCTCCCGGATACGCACCAGGTGGTAGGCATTGCGTAGATCCAACTTGGAGAAGACTGTAGCACCCTGCAGCGGCTCAAATGCGGAACTGATGAGGGGCAAGGCATACTTGTTTTTGACTGTAATGTTATTGAGTCCCCTGAAATCAATACATGGACGAAGAGACTTGTCCTTCTTGGCAACAAAAAAAAATCCTGCACCAACAGGAGAAGAGGAGGGTCTCATGAGGCCAGCCGAAAGAGAATCCTTAATATACTTCTCCATGGCCTCCCTCTCAGGACGGGACAAGTTATACAGGCGACTACTGGGCAAAGGGGCGCCGGGGAGGAGATCAATGGCACAGTCATAGGGGCGATGGGGAGGCAGGGTGAGTGCACGACACTTACTAAACACCTCTCCCAGGTCATGATAGATGGGGGGGACCAAGGAGAGGTCGGGGGTTTCCTGGGGCAAGGGGACACCTCCCTCTGTTGGAAACAGGGCAGACTGTAAGCAGGTGGAGTGACAAAAAGTGCTCCAACTCACCACCTTGCCAGAAGACCAGTCAAATTGGGGATTGTGCCGCTTGAGCCAGGGGTGGCCCAGAACCAGGGGAATAAGGGGAGACCGGATGACGTGAAACTGAAGCATCTCGTGGTGATTACCAGAAACAATTAACTCCAGGGGCTTAGTACAGTGAGTAACAAGGGCCAGGTGGCGGCCATCTAAGGCATTAGCGTTTAATGGAGAGGGTAATTGTTCCAACTGAATGCCAACCTGAGACGCGAAGCCGGCGTCGATGAAGTTCTCATCCGCTCCCGAATCCACAAGGGCCGATACCGGAAAGGGATGACCGAGGGACAGCAGAGTGGCATCCAGCGGTGAGCGTGCATAGTGAGGAACGGGGACGGAGGGGGCGTGGCTCAGCAGGGCCCCGAGTCTCACTGCCGAGCCCTGTCTTTTGGTCGTGACGGACAGGTGGAGATGAGATGCCCGGGCAGCGCACAGTACAGACACACTCCGGTCTTGATCCGATGAAGCCGCTCCGCTTGGGTAAGACGAGTGCGCCCCAGCTGCATGGGCTCCTCTTCAGTGACTGCATGTGTCACGGGGGCAGAGAGAGCAGCTCTCGGGAAGTGAGGAGAATAGGAAGCAGCGAGTGCCGGGGGTACGGAACTGCCTGTCCTCTCCCTACGCCGCTCGCGTAGACGATTATCCAGCCGGATGGAAAGGGAGATCAGTTCATCGAGAGTGTTAGACTCCTCCCTAGTAGCCAGCTCATCCTTAATTGACTCGCTGAGAGCGGAAAGAAAAAGCCCACATAGTGACCTGTCGTTCCAGCCCGACCTGGCTGCATGGGTCCGGAACTCGACGGAGAACTCAGCTACACTGCGGGAGCTCTGACGAAGGGAAATAAGCCGCTTGGCGGCGTCCCCTCCCTCTACTGGATGATCAAAAACCTTCCTCATTTCGGCTACAAAAAGCTCAAAATTATCGTTGACTGGGGAATCACTGTCCCATAATGCTGAAGCCCACTCTAATGCGTTACCCTTAAGTGACCCCATAATGTAGGCGATCTTAGCCTTTTCAGTGGGATAGGTGAGGGGCTGCTGACTGAAAACTAGTGAACACTGGATCAAAAAGGCTCTGCACATACCCATGTCCCCAGCGTAGCGCTCAGGCGCAGGAATGAGAGGCTCACGAGCTCGTGGCAGGTGTGTCGGGAGAGTGGGGGCCGGCGGAGGTGAAGCTGACGGTGGAGGCGCTGTGGTAAGGGGGGCTAGTAAGTCCAATTGCGCACCCATCTGAGTGACTCGGGTAGCGAGATTCTTAACGGCTTCCATAGCTTCCCGGAGGGCTTGGCTGTGCTCAGCAACCTGAGTGCCTTGGGCGGCGAGAGCTCCGCGGATGCTGTCCATGTCTGCTGGGTCCATCTTGGCCAGATCGTTCTGTTATGATAACGATTCTGAACCCAAGAGCAGACAAGAGACGGTGTTGAATTGATGCAAGGGGGTTTATTGAGTGAGGTGGAGGAGCAGGTAGAGGACGCGGAAACCGGGGGGAGGGTGAGGCAGGCGAGCTGGAGTGCGTGATCCGGATAACTGCAGGCAGAGGGAAACAGAGTTAGGTTGTGGTCAAAGGCAACAAGAGACGAGAGTTCGGTAGCGAGGTAACAAGGTAACAAGGTAACAAGGTAACAAGGTAAACTGGAGCCGGGTACGTATCATTACCACTGTAGAGCGAAGTACGATCTGGCACCGACAGCAGGGAATCCAAGGGTTTATGAAGGGGAGTTGATTGGAGATGACGACCAGGTGAGCATGATTGCAGATGACGGCCAGGTGTGAAGTGAGACCGACAGGGGGAGTGGCAAACCCAGGAGGAGGAAAAACACAGCAGACTGCTGTGACCACAACACTTTGTCCATTCAACCACGAATACTGGTAACATTTTTCAATCTGCCAAAAAGTTTACAAGAGGAACCCTTCTTTCATCAATAACCAATGTCACAAATAACATATCACTGTTGTCTAAAAGATGTTTTGTATTTTGTGAAGATAGATACTTGATCTGGGAACCAACAGCAAAAAATAAAGCAGATGTTGGTTTGTGTTCCCGGACAAGCACTCCAATTTCACACAGACCAGACTTAAGAAAACAAGAACCTCTGCCATATATAGTGGTGACGCTTCAGTGAGGCCTTTAAACTCATTTCCAGCCTGTGCACATAAGTTAGGAAAATGTTTTTCCAGAGTCTAGGTCTGAACATAAATTGGGTCATCTATAAGATTAAAAGTTATTTCTTGAAACAGCAATTTTACATATCTTTTCCAAAATACGTGAGTGATAGAAATGGTTTTGGGTGGTTCATGCAAGCTAAGGACAATATTTTCCAAGGGAAAATGTCACTAAAACGCTGTCATAGGGGAGAGTGGGGACGGTTGCAACACTTTTTGCTTTTCCTTGTGTATCTAAGACACCATTTGCAGTAGGAAGGCCAAATCTGTATATAATATACCCTCATCTGTCCCCTATCCACCCATAATTATATGACATGTGTAGGTTTTATTATACTGGATATATTTGCAATTTAATGGAAAGAGTGAAACGGTGCAACCGTCCCCACATAAGGGACGGTTGCAACACTTGTGTGGGACAGTTGAAACACGTATCAATTTGTTTTTAAAAATCATTCTTGACAATCATTTATCCTTTTTTATTTCATTATCTTAGTAACAAAAAGAAAAGGCAATAGTATAATAATAATAATAATAATTATCATTATTATAATAATAATAATAATATAAGCAATAGTATAATAACAATAATATAGCCTATCATAAGAACCATACAAAATCACAGACTTTTTTTTCTGTCAATTACATTTTAGTTGTTAACAAATTGATAATAGAAATAGAAATAGAGTGCCTGGATGAACTTTTTTGTCTTGAATTAACTGAACATAGCATAACAACATAACATAACATAACAATATAACATAACACTAGACATTGGAAAACATCAGACACCATCAGAAAATTAATCACTTTCGGTCTCACAATTGTGGCAAACGTACACTGAGCTGCCATCAGTGCAGGCTTCATGAGCCCACTTCTGACACATTAGACATTGTAGCCACACCTCCTTGGGCTTTGAGTAGCTCTCCAAGCAAACAATGCAAAAGGCCTCCTCTGAATGGCTATCTCTTTCAATGTTTTTCCTCTTTTGCTTTTGCTTTTTCTTTCCTCTCATTTCCTCAGTATTTCCAATTGGCTGCGGCTGCAGTGTGCTCTGGCTCAGCCTTCTCTTTCCTTTCTTTGTTTTGTTTTCTTCCTCCAACGCCTTCTTTTCAGGGGTATCTGTCAGAATTGTTGACTTTCGTTTTCTCCTGCCGTTTTCCTTTGCCTTGCGTTGGGTCGCTTTGGGATGGGGTCGGATGAGCTCAGGTGAAAACATGTGTACATCGAAGTACTGGCCAGAATTTGAGGGGAGACCACCTTGCACTGGAGGGGACACTGAGGAGGAGGACTGACTGGCAGGAACTTGAGGGGCCACTGAGGAGGAGGACTGACTGGCAGGAACTTGAGGGGCCACTGAAGAGGAGGACACACTGGCAGGAACTGGAGGGGCCACTGAGGTGGAGGGGAGAATGGCAGGAACTTGAGGGGCCACTGAAGAGGAGGACAGACTGGCAGGAACTTGAGGGGCCACTGAAGAGGAGGACACACTGGCAGGAACTGGAGGGGCCACTGAAGAGGAGGGGAGACCACCTTGCAAGTTGTTCTTTCGGAGGACTTCATCTAAATTATTGAAGAACAAGGACACATTGTGCCTATTGAAGTGTATATTACGGGCAAGACTGGTGGCTTGGGGGCGCCTTATTGACAAGGTTGGCTGGCGGTGTAGGAAGCCCATCAACCAATCGCGGCCAGCCAGGCCTGGCTCATCCCATGTCCCTGGGTATTGGCATCCATACCTGACAGCCAGCAGATAAGCCAGACGACGAACCTGAGAAAACGAATGAAAAACAAAGGATTAAAAACGAAAATAGGCTAAATGTCATGTATCTGGCGAGAGTCAGGGTAATTTTGCCTTACTCTGTCTCACAATGTTGTTGTTTTTTTATCTACATCTCACTCAGTCTTCATTAAATTCTGCATACACATCTAACTTAATAAGCAACTATCCTGCTTACCTCTTTAGTGCACAGCCCATAAAACATATCTGCAGCTGTCTTAAGGTAATTCGACAAAATAGCTTCCTGTTCAGCTGTAAAAACCCTCCTTGGCGTCCAGTATCCTGTCCTGATCTCTTCACCTGGACCTGCCCTCTCTAATTTCTTGCAGAATCGGTACAGTGTTGTGTGACAGATTTCAAACTCCTTCGCCACAGACCTCGCTGACCTGCCCTCACTCCTGATCACCTCTGCCGCCAAACGGAGCACTTGTACAGGGACACCCCTATCTGTCTTTCGCTCTCTGTTTCGTGGCATACTGAAAAAAGCAACATAATGAAATATATTGAAACATATGTATATATTAATTCTCTCTCTCTCACTCACTCACTCACTCACACACACACACAGGCCTATATATATGTGTATATATATATACTGTATACATATACAGAACATGTATATACATAAACACACGATAGGCTATATATTTATTTATGTAGGCCTAATATATAATATATATTTAATATATATTTATTTAATTTATATAATTTATTTATATATTTACATATTTTGAAACATTTTTATATCATATTATTCATTAATTAATGTCATGTGGGGCAGTTGCAACACATGGGGGACAGTTGCAACAAAGCGTTGCAACTGTCCCCACATAGTCAGACATTTTTATGCTAGACATGCAAACTCAACAGATTACCTCAGACACATGGTAGAAACTGCAATTTAAAGCTAAGATTCTGCAGATTTAAATGATACAACTTTAAAATATGTTGTACAAAACATTTAGAAACTATAAGAAAAGTTGTAAAAGTTAAAAAAATTACTTTTGTACCTTGATTTCTGGTTCTTCCAGAACAGATGCTCCAATCTTGCTGAAAAGTTGCAGGAAGAAAGAGGGTCTCACTGAGCATGTGCAAAATGAGTGTCATCACTGTAGCTCGTTTCTGATTGGAGGAATCCTCAGTGTTGCAACTGCCACATGTTGCAACCGTCCCCACTCTCCCTACTATAAACAGCTGACTAAAGAGGAATAAATATTGCAACAAAACCAACATTTCTATGAGACCATTGATTGTGAATCATCGGTCGGAGAAATACACTGTACAGTGCAAGGTAATATGGAAAAAATATTCTAACAAGCCCAAATTCAATCTCTGCCAAGATGCCAACCAGACGACCCTCATTCCCTACATTATGCACTTTTATACAACATAAGTTATATAACTATGCATTATTGCTTAAACTGATAGATAAACAGTGGCATGTTAATAATGGCTTATACACAACACTTTCTGATCACAATAATCTAAAACAACCATAAATATGAATATGAATGCAATTCATCTTGCCAATAGCAAACATTTATCAGATTGGCTTTTGATGTATTTTCAAGTGTGACTCAATACTGACTACTGTATTGGTAGACATTTTTGGGAATCCAACTATTGTTGTTTCTCCTATTTATTAAGGTGGAATTAAGTGATTGCAATATAGGAGACAATGTCAACAGTCATTTTTCTCTGCAATAAATTCTCCAAAGCTCTTCTCTACCAGGTTTCAACAGACAGCTTTTAGTAGTGGCCTAACAAATAAATACAATCCAAAGAGCCACATTTCAGTAATTAGATTTGTGAAGATGAAGGTTTCTCAGATTCCAAAACACTAAAAAGATGCATATAAGGGAAGCAAGACCGTGGATTTTTCACCAATACTTCGATTGAACTAATTTGAGAAAGGGATCTCTTTGTGCCCAACAACAACAAAAATCAAGGGAGAAATCAACTGTGCCAAATTCATACTAAAAACTAAAACTGTAATAAACTGTACTCTTTTCATTTCTGTTTCAGTTTGAACACGATTTAGAAAATGAAGTTATAAACATGTGAAAAAAAAAAAAAACACAGTGGCCATCCAATGTTAACCATTTGCAGCCCACAAACATCTTAGAAAGTCTTGAGTTCACTTTACTTTCACAATTACCAATCGCTCTTTACAGAAAAATGTTCCAATGTTATACCCTACTCTAGCACAAACGTTTGAAAACAGCTGCTTTAGGGGCAGTGCTGTAAATCCATTTGATCATTATGGCATGCTATAGGTGTGCCAATGGTCTTTAAGGAGGGCTGCTGGGAAAAAAGTGAAGAATAATACGTTTACGGTGCTGTTAAGATTCAGCGCAATTCGCATCTGTCTGTGAGATCTGTTGACTGTAACAAACCCACACATCCTTCTAACTTCCTCCCATGCAGCTTGGACTCCCTGTGGGGGTCGACAGCCCAGTGCATTATGGTCTGTCACCAGGAGATAAACCAAATGCTGCGGTGATGACATCATCCGTCTGTTTGTTTACGGGGGTGATGGGGGAGACGGAGACATCGGACAAGGAGGAAGAGGGAGGGATCGGGGACATTTGAGGAAAGTGGGGTGTTGAGAAAGACGGAGAAGCAGGGATCCAGTCTGAAGCTGAATGAAACCGGATGCATTCATAAACCCTGAATAAGCAAATGTAACCCACTTTGCCTATTTAGTTGGTTTTGGCTGCAGTATGTTCACTAAATAATCAAACACTTGCAGTTTGCTATGTTTGGCTGTTTGCTTTCAGAACGCGGCTGCTTAGTCTATGGATGAGCTTTCGATTTAGTGCAGCTTCACTCAGTGTATTATTCTCTTTCTAAGTTAACAGAGATCAGAACTGCTTGGGTTAGTTTGTTTCGCAGAAAAACGTTTTTTCTTCAGGATCTACTGATGTATTCTCTTCTGGTGTCTGGTCTCATTCTTAACCTTCAATGATATAGTTTGGGGAAAAGCTCATGATATATTTATAATATATATTGGAGATATTAATAGATATAAAATATTTCAGGATCAAGTAATTTTTCAGTGTTGTGTAATTTGCTGAGAATATATTACAAGATACAACATTATACAGGTACAGTAATATAAAAAAACACATACCAACTTTGTTTCACACAATGAAATAAATAGTGAAGGACAGTGTATTTGTGTATGTTAAATATTACAGACCTATTTGTCATTTAATTTGCAGAAATGGTGATATAGACAAGATTTTTGCAAGCAATACAAGAAATTGACCAAATATCTCTTTAGGTTTAACAATACTACGAATCTTCAACATGAACATGGCAGATTTTTTGATGCAATAATTAAGATAATTATCCCATTAAACAGGGGTTTCAACAAACAATGCAGAAACTTTAGTGGGAAAAACAAAGAAATGTAAAAGAAAGCTGAGGCCAACATAGTTCTAAGGTTAATTATCACATAGACCTTTAGAAAGACAGACAGTTTTCAAAATACATAGCAACCACACAAACAGCAACTTATGTCTTTTCTTGAAGTCAGAAAGATTGTAGCTTCATGATAATATGATAAAAAATAGTAGATGCTATGTGAACCAGTCAAACTGATATTAATCCTGAAGTTCGTATGAGTTAAATCTTGTTAGCCAGCAGCTGATTAAAGCTAAGTAGCTAAATCAGATTAGCATCACACTTTTCGCAGGGTTGGAAAACAAACACAGAATCTCAATTCCCATGAAAATAACAGTGGAAGTGGTCCATGAGTTCTACATGACACACTCTGATGTTTTCCGTAATAATTCAATGGGTAGCGATCTGAATCACTCATGTTTGTGGTGTACTGTGGCTAATGGTTGTGGAGGTGGTTAGATGCCATGTTGCTCTCACGCTCCCTGGGCGCTGTTGTGATTTTTCCTGCACGTCTCCTGCTATGAGTAAGGTCAAACTGGAGATATCATAATCTCCTTGGGACAGCACTCATTAAAAAAAACTCTTTTTGACAGTTAAAGTATCAAATATTAAAGAAATCTACATCATAAATGCCGCTAACCAATTCTACACACTATGAACTTCAGTATAATAGACATATTTATAGGCAAACATCCACATGTGCATTTTATCTAAGTATATTGTAGTAATGTGTTTCCATTCAGAACAACTAGCCACTACTGAGCAATTACATTTTTAAATGTTTAAGACTGCCTCTGCTGACGTAACATCTGTGATACTGAGGGACAGATGTTGGCAGTAGCTGCTACTGAATGGATGGAGGATAACAGGACGTAAGTTTACGATGATTTATGTCACGTTTCAAACCAGGTCGTACCACTTCTAAATACCAAGAAGTTTCTGAAGATATCCAGAACTAATCCAGCTAGGAAAAGTGTGGAGTCTGAACTCCTAATCACTCCATCTTTCATCAGACTGTGACCTCATCTCCCTGGAGGAGGGGGGAGGCCGGAGAATGAGAGGATATCAGGGGGGAGGGAAACAGAAGAGATGTTGGCCAAGATTATTTGGTTCCTTTTGAATGAGACAAATTTTAATAAACACAAGAAAGAAAGTAAGAAATCATTGTGCAAGATATACAGATGGAACTCAGATCCAGATGCACAACTTTTGTGCAAGCATAAACATGAATGCATGACTAAACATACAAATTTTTTATGGACAGCTCATGTTAGCCCTCCCTCTCTTCACAAATGCTGCAGGATCCATGCCTTCTCTTTCCCCTTTTCTCCTTCCAAATGATCTACAGAGGATTAACATAGCATCATTGTGAATTCCCTCCCTTCTCGCCTGATATTTTTACTCGAGGAAAAAGTTGCCATGAACTGCGGAGAATGTTGTAAATCCTGCAGGCAAGTTCCACGATAGCACAAGTGTAAGATTGAATGTATTTTTACATCTAAACTTAGTACAAAATGTTGTATTGTTGCAGTTTTGAGGAGTTGTCCAGACTGAACCCAGCAACTATTGGATAGATAGTGTATAAAAGATATAAAAAGGTCTGATGACACTTTGACAGAGCACGGATAATTATTCCCTTTTTGGTGATCTCCACATTTGAGGCTTTGTATAAAAGATAGCCTATAAAGAAATGTTTATAGGCAACGCTATGTGACTCTACTCTTACATCATTTTCAACGCCACATTTGTTAAATTGGAAAACAAACAAGAGGAATGTCTGGACCTCATCAATTGTTTGGCATTGGTGTCCAATGAAGTTGTGCCTATAAAAAGTGGCGGGTTTGAGCAAGAAGTCTTGTGTTGCGAAAGGGACATTTCTTTCTGACCAATCATTGATCTAACATGTTTAAAATCCTTCTACAGAGAAGGAGTTACCACAAAAAAAAGCCCAAGGTACTTTTGAAAACTTTTGTTAATCAAAATAGAGTTTTGTGTAGATGTTTTGTCATACAGTGCAATGGAAATAAAGCATTAGCAATTTTTTTTAAAGCCATTGTTCAAAAAACATTATCTGGAACAATAGAGTTTTTGATAAATGTGTCCAAAGCTATAGGATTGGACACACAAGTAAAGGGTATGTTACAGAGTTCATTACACATGGAGAAACATCAGAACAACAATTATGCAGAGAGGGGGTCAGATAGAGGAATGCAAGATATTAAAATAAGTGGAACAATGTATGAAAGGAAGGCTGGAAAAGAATAGTGTAAGACGAGAAGAGCGAGCAAGGGGAGATTGCTCTGGGATGTTGCAATAATATGTGAGGAATGGCCAATTATTCAATACAAGGACGTCTTCATGATGATAAACCCCAGTGAGACCCAGGGAGAGGAGGGAAAAAATGAAGGGAAAGACCAGACTGCTCCTAAAGAGTAACATTTTGAGAAGATTTGGAGAAGAGAAGTGCTTAGAAAGTAAAATTTGGAGACATGTGCAGCAGCTGTATGGGGACTTTGCAGCTGTGACCTCTTTCCGCACCCATGTCCTGTTTCTCAGGATGATCACTCAGAGTGGGTTGTGTAATGCAATCCAAAAGTTACAGTTGCATTTCCACATATCAGCATAAAACGTGCTCTACAACAGCTTCAGCTTTACAACAAAATGTCTTTCTTTTCCTAAATTTACTTTAAAAAAGGTACCTGCTCTTTTGCCTTGTTTTCCTTTGCATTTCAAGGTATTTTTCCAAACATCGAAAAACATCTTGTGTAATCTTTTTCAGTGTCAGTGAAACATTTTGCAAGACATAGAAATTCCTAAGTTATTACATAACATCACACATTGTATATAATGCAGAACAATAAGCATTTACAATATCTACATGAAACTTTTTGCAGTGTAAGTTTCAATGAAGATCAGCTTAGTACAGTATCAAAGAAAAAAGTATTTGTCAACAATGGAACCGTTCAGTTGCATCCTGGAAATGATTGTCACAGTTTTCATCGTGACCATCCTGTGTGATTCACTTTTAACGGCACATTACCACTCGAAACCACTCTCTTTAACCATAAGAATGTTTGAATATTTATATGTGAAGCCACAGCGTGTGGTTAGCTTCACAATAATAACCAGAAAATGGCTGTAAACTGGGATTTCCGGCTTCATCAACATTCATCTGGTATAACAGTAGCAGAAGTGGTTTGGCGATAGTAACCACAGGGAAATGGTTTCACTTTGGGTTAAAAGGTACTTATCCATTTTCTTGGACAAACTTACAATGTTAAAGTATGAAATTCTCATAGTTGCAAGAATACACAAATAGCTTAAAGAAGCCACCACCCAGTGAAATATTAAATCTAGTGGTTAGTTGGTTTCAGTGCATTTGAATGTAACATAATTATCTCACTCCATAAGATTAATATAACTAGGATTAAAGTATTATTACAGCATGATGTAATGCTTTTGTTTGCCTCTCCTCTGCTCTGAGGCCCGAAATTGATTGTCCCTCGGTGGGACAATTTTGCAATTTTCGGGCACTCAAGTTCACCGCAGAAACAAAACATTATCAATGTCTCCACAGATAATGAGGAAGGCCCTGATAGCGTAAAATTGGGGTCAGCAGTATATCAGCTGACCTTTTCACCTCTTCGCCTTTAAGTGACATCCCATTCCAACAAACATGTCCTTATATAGATGATTGTTCTTAGGGCTTAGGGGGAGATGGATGGTAAGAAAGACCTCAAAATGAGGTTTACTATCAAAGGACGATTCCTTATATTTGGAGCTGTGATATGCAAACAGATAGTATTTACTCTGTAAGTCTATCACTGAAAACAGTTGTGTGTTTTTTTCCTCACTTTTGGTGCCGATCACATTGTAAAACATGTTCCCTGATGAAATGCCAAAACAGTGCTTCAGTCAGAGTGACCTGCATGAACATTCTTCTATATAAAATGACTCAGAGCTTAATTCAATAGGGATGCAGTTGCTGATTCGTTGAGTTATCAATCATCTTGTTTAAAAAGAAAAGAAAAAGGAAACACCCATACAGTCTGTGTTACAGTATGTGTACATGCCAACCAACCGATTTCCCATGCATGGGACAAAATGCAACAGATGAGTCCTATGGCGTTTCAAAACAACCCCCCCCCCCCATGACCGATCATTGTGTGGAGCAAATGCTCAATAAAAAAAGTGTTAACAACCCAGATGTCACAGTAGAGCCAAATGTTGCCAACACGAAATCACTGTAACACCTCGAAAATGTGTCTAAAATCCATAGATTTCCTGACACACATAAGATAATCCACATGGCCTCGGTTAGAGAGCCTGCACCCTCCCTTTCAACACCACTTGATAGGCTTGATTTGCCAGCTGACTGACAATTAATCTGTTTTACTGCTCAACAGTTGAACTCATGACATGGCAGAGGAAGTAATGACACCCACTGGGATTTTTTTCATTTTTTTTAAAGGAATAGATCGCTCTGAAAGCATAGAGCTCTGGAAAATGAACCGCAGATTGAGTGTCGATGAAAAATGGGGTGCCAGAGATGTTTTTCTGATTTGTTTTGACTTTATGAAAGTGTCGTTATCATCTTTAACAGACATGTATTTCAAAATCTAGCTGATGCATCCGTTAACCCCGGAAAATACAGAGACTAACCATGCATGACTGTTTTAACCTCAAAGTTATCGAGAAGGGACAGGAAGTTTGCATGGAGAGGAAAAAACAAACGAGTGATTTAGGCAAAATCAAAACCTTTCACCCACACTATTCCATCACTCTTACTCTGCCAAACACAACCAAACACAAATGTCTAACTGACTTCAAGTGGGACTTTTAAAAAAATGTGTAAGCCCTTGGATGTACCCAATGCTACAACAACTAAGAAACACAAATGAGTACTGGACAAAGCAATCACTAATAAGCAAAATCAAGATCTGATGAGGAGCCCTCCTCTTGCTTCAAGAGATAAACTGGACAAAATGTGAGCCAACAACCATAAATCACATAAAGGAGAAAATAATCAACTGATTCAAACTGATATGAAAGTACAGGGAGCCAGCCAGAGAGAGGACAGGGGCAAGAGTAAAACAGAAAGTTGATCTCATGACTTGCACATTACAGAAGTTGGCTCACATCACAGAGGAATCATTTCAACAAACCTTCTGGACCTATAAACACTTCCCAGACATTGAAACTTAAGGCTACAGGAGACTTTCCAGAGACTGACGTCATTGACACAATTTTTGCATATCACTACACAGATTGTGTAAAACCTATAGGCATACATACTTCAATACATCAACGTCCTGTAGCAAGGTTGTGCTGCTTAAATAACTTGAGCCAGTAACAAGGCCACGATCAATGACAATATTACATAGCAACGAGTGAAGTGAAGTGAAATTTGAAGTGAATATACTAGCAAGATGTGTGCTGTGCTGACTGTATATCCTCATGATTGATTGTACCTATTGTATGTTCCCTTGGTGTGACGGGACAGTGGGAAGGTGAAGTGTGTTTTCAAAGCTTAAAACTGAGAAACCTAATAATTTGCCCTGCTAAAAAGCCAAATAAACAAGTTTCCTGTAACACTTTACATGCCTAAATACATGTTTCACACTAAACAATCACACAATTAGGTTAGCTCAACTGTCAAACACACCTAGGCTGGGACTCATTATATAGACAAAATTTTGGTTATGAACCAAACAATTAAATTATAGGAGGATTGAGCAGTTGCAGGCCTGCAGCACTGTGACCACCAAGGTCCTAAACCCCAAACTTTTTATATGTACAACATGGTTCTGTTTACCGTGTGGGGTAATGAAAATCTCCTTATGGGGCATTATCTCGACCTCATGATCAAAAATACTTTACAGTGTGTTTACCTCAATGTTGCATGGAGACAAGCAAGGCGTTTTTTAAATAATCTTACCTCATAGTTCAAACATATGCTAGAAAGAGGAAGAGTTATGATCTGGAATTTGTCACCGTCTGTTTCGTAAAAAGTGTGTCTGCCTCACTCTTTCTTTCTATGTGCTGCGTGGGTAGCCGGCCTCTTTTGTTCGACCTGCCTCCTCCTCCGGCTGAAACTAAGCCATGCCCAGATAAATCACTCCCATAGGCAGACTGTTAACCTTCACACTGCGGCCGCAGACTGCAGAGGAGCGGACTGATCTGGGTAGTTTGCAGCGCGGCGGCAGAAGAAAAAAAAATTGCACTGGATCCCACTTCTCTCCCTCCCTGCTTGTAAAATAAACTTTGCACAAGGAGCACCTGTAACTTAATTCAGCAAAAGCCGAGTGGCTCGTATTAAACAGTAATGTCCGGCAGCACTATAGCCAGAGTGCTGGTTGCACTCTGCATCGGGAGCGCGGTGAACTGTATGCCCAAAGAGGCGCACAGGAGTCGGCGACAGGGGCAGCAGCATCAGGTCTCCTCAGCCTCTCAGGGTAAGTTTTTTCCCCCTAAATCACGATTACTTAAAAACAAATTTGTGTGGAAGTGAATTAACTGGGAGCCATCAGAGGTCACTTGAGGGACTTCAGAGAGTAAAAATGAAATTACAGTTAATCTGGATCATGTGTTTGACATTTTTTGTTGAGACAGAAAGCAACAGTAATATCTAGCAAGACACATAGCCTGCTGTCTCTTTTATCTTAGTATGATGTGAATCAGTTTGAATGTGTCAGCAATTACAGCTACTTGTATTGCTTGAAGTTGATTAAATCCACAAAAAAAACAAAAACAAAAAAACATATAATCTCTGATTTTGGAAGTCACTGGAAACACTTTGGCAAATTTTCTGATATCAATTTCCATCATTGTTAAATGACAAACAATCAAAGCTTTAAAAAAAACGTAATGAAATGAAAATCTTGGCTTTAATTTTAAAGTTGTAAAAAGAAATAAGGAGGGATGTTTCTTGCATGTAAAGTCATGAGATGTGAACAAAGAACATGCCCGCTGGGGGGAGAGAAAAACTAAAGGTGCATAATTCCCCACTCTGTGCAACTGATTTATTACTCAGCCCTGGGGCCCTTTGAAGTCAAATTAACACATTCAGGGTCAATTTCACAGGCATGGGTGTATCCTTCTCCAACATAAAATGTTTATTTGAATGTTGGGTTCTCTAAATGTGTTATATTTTGTCTTTTAAACGTAAAATAGCTATGTGTTTGGTAGTTTAAGGTCAGGGCTAGTCAGTTTTCCAGTGGCTTCATTTCCACTTTGAAAAATGACATGGTAAGCAGGTACAGTGTTTGTGGGTGTGTGAGGGTGGAGTGTGTTTTCTTGCTCTCTCACTTTTTCCCTACGCTGTATGTGTTTTAGTGTTAGAGCAAATGGAAGGTGGTGCATTTTATTGTTTGCTGTTTAAAACACCCATCAGCTCTATTTTTAACTCGTGTATTTCCCCTCCTGTCAGATGGTTGTCGAGAGAATGGTCAGATCTATGCTATCAATGACCAGTGGGAACGGCCATATTTGGGCAGCACTCTGATCTGTACATGCCTTGGAGTTGCTGGCATCAAGTGTAAAAGCAAACCAGAAGGTTAGTGTGTCTCATTTTGTCCAAAAACACCATCAATCCATCTTAATTTCCCACATCCAATAAGAAAAAACATATTCAACACAATTTTTGCACTTTTTTCTCCCCATAGCAGAGGAAAAGTGCTTTGATAAAATCAATCAGCTGTCCTACACTGTGGGAGAAACCTATGAAAGACCAAAGGACGGCATGATCTGGGACTGTACCTGTATCGGATCAGGGAGAGGCAAGATCAGCTGCACCATCGCCAGTAAGTGTTTTTGTGTGTGTTATGTCTGGTTTACAAGAAGCTGCCATTACCCTTTGTAACCCCTAGACCGCACATCCTAGCTAATGTGTCTGTGTATATCCTGGTCTGCCAGACTGAGGCTGGTAAACAATTTAATCTCCATATTCTCCACATCTGATTAGCAACTGGTGCTGTACAGCTGGTAGCAGTTAGCCAGGTGGTTAGATAATGGGGGAAATGTCTGTGTTTCTTTTCCTTTTGCTTGCTTTCTGTGCAAACATATCTCTAAAATCTTTTACAAAAATTCTGTACCCAGACCGCTGTCATGAGGGTGGGGCTTCCTACAAGATCGGAGACACCTGGAAGAGACCCCACGAAACAGGAGGCTACATGTTGGAGTGTGTGTGTCTGGGTAACGGGAAGGGAGAGTGGACCTGCAAACCTGTGGGTGAGTCATTCAGACAGACTCTGACTAACAGGCGGCTTCTTGAAAAACTGGCACATTGCCACAAAATTGTAGATCCTGGATTATCATTATTATGTCTTATTCATTGTCTTTTTCTTTTTACAGTTGGTTAATGAATATACTTAGTGTTTATAGTATTTTTGCATTGAGTGTTTATCAAAATATTTGATTTAAAAAGTCCTTAAATCCAGAATTAGTTGGCATTCTTCCACTTTCAATACCCTAATCAGTTTTCGTCAGATGGCAGTAATTTAAATTAAATTAAACGGGAAAACAATTGCCTTTTTGTTGTGGGAACCAGGGCCATATTAACTTCCGGGTTAGCCTACAAAAGTAATTTATCCCTGCAGCTGTCTATAGATTTAGCAGCTCATCAGTCTCTGTTTCCTGCAGCGGAGCGTTGTTATGACAACTCAGCGGGAACTTCCTATGTTGTCGGGGAGACATGGGAGAAGCCCTACCAGGGATGGATGGTAGTGGACTGCACCTGTATGGTAGAAGGAAGTGGACGCATCACATGCACCTCCAGAAGTAAGTATTAATTTCAGCCCCCTAATTTAGGGTTTTTTCTCTAATTAGCAATGTGTATGGGACAAAGCAGCATCATGTATTTAGAGAATAATGTTGAATAGCAAGCTTTGAAAAATCAATTTTTTTGTTTCTTCTCTCAATTCAAATCTAACTGTACGTATCCAAAAATAGACAGGGAAAGCCTGGGTAATTAAAAGTAACACAAGCAAGAAATTAAATGAAATGCTGCTGAAACAATGCTATTTTTGAACAATTCACGTGTCAATACACAAGTGTGCTTAATAATGAAATACACAGATACACTCTCTAGACTCACTGCAGAGCCACAAGCAAACCTTCTATCTTGTGATTTCTTGGAGAATTTACCGGTTGTGTTTCCAATTAATCCAATAATTAATTAATGTTATTCTTCATATAAGTTTGTTATTCCCTGTTGTGCATGCAAGACTAAAGGGGGGCCTTGGAAGTTTTTGTATTGGAGGTTATCAATAAATGATCATGCATATGTTCAACAAGTTATCAACACCATTTTCTAAGGCACAATCATAGAAACAGCTGGTTGCCAGGAGGAGCTACTCCCCACAGGATGGCTGCAGTCTTTTAAACATGCACTCAACACATGAAAGCTTGCCACACAAAAGGGCCACACTCTCACAGTTCCCATCTTTTTTTTTATCTATTCCTCTCATTCACACTCTCCTAGATCGCTGTAACGACCAGGAAACTCTGACATCTTACCGTATTGGAGATACCTGGACCAAGACTGATGCTCGAGGCCACTTGCTCCAGTGTCTGTGCACAGGGAACGGCCGAGGGGAGTGGAAGTGTGAGCGACATGCTTCACTTCACACCACTGGCCTGGGTGAGAAATGATAATATCCCTGTCTCTTTCTTTTTTTTGTCCTCCCTCCTCCCCTTCTCTGTGAGGAGAGAAGAATGTATACCAGAGACAGATGCTCTCAGGAGGGAGAGATAAGAAGTGCCAAGTGTCCAAGTGTTGAAGTGAGAAAGACGTGTGTTGAAAGTCATGACCATGACCTCATGAGAAAGAGAGAAGGGAAATAAAGATGAATAAATTAAACAGGGGAATATTAGTGCTTGAAGTGGTTTGAAGTGAGTATTGGGTGTGAGATGGAAACATATGCTCCTTCTGACTCATGGACAGTAAAAACCTCAAGCTTTATTGTAGTTTTTTTGGAAATGGCACATAATCATTGATAACGTGGTGCAGTCCTCTTCCAGTCAGAATGAAAGCCACGGGTTTATTTAATTGTAGGAAGCTATGCAGTACAACACACATTGTTTCAGATGAACTCATCTGAACTCCAGTGACTGTTGCATGTTCAAAGATGTGTATACGTATGGTATCATTTTAACTTTTAGCTACATCATCACTTAGACAATATAGGCGGAAACATCCCTTTGTCATGCATTTGGACTTTGGGTCTTTTTTTTATACTAAGATTACAAATTCAAATACAGTTGTTTATTTCATTAAATCTTTTTGATTCTATATATTGTCCTTAATACACCATAGCATTAGCATTAGAAAACAATTCCAGAAAAACTTTTGATACAAAAAACTGTCTTCATGCAAGCAATCCACTAGGGGAGTTTCCTTGAGATTAATATGTGTACCCTATTCACCTTTACTGTCATCCCTTAATTGGTAACTTTTTATTTAGGAAGTTTTCTTATGTGATATTATTGCTTTACCCTAAGCTGGATAAATGTGACTTTTCAGGCACTGGCTCTCGTGTGATCACCAACATCCAGCCTGTGGTTTACCAGCCTGCCACTGTGTCTGAGCTTCCCCAGGAAGGACCCTGTCGAACAGATGCAGGACTGTCTTACTTCAATGGCCAGCGCTGGATGAAGAACCAGGGGTCAAAGCAATTGATCTGTAACTGTCTTAGCAATGGAATCAGCTGTGCACAGTGGGGTAAGAGATGTCTCCTTTACAAATACACAGCATTAACCAAATTCTGCCATAATTTGCTATCATTTGAAACAAATACATTTGTTAAGTTGTTTTATTAAGGACCCAACCCAGCATTAATGAAGCTGAGGTAAAAAGCTCAAATGTTTTCATATGTTCAGTCATATTTACTGTCTTTGTGTGGTTTCATGTCTTGATTTAAGATGGACCTGCTCCAGTCTATGGTGGCAACTCCGGAGGTCAGCCCTGCGTGTTTCCCTTTGTCTACAAGGGCAAGACCTACCACTCCTGTATCTCTGATGGACACAGTGATGGACAGCTCTGGTGCTCCACCTCCTCCGACTATGAGACAGACCAGAAGTATTCTTTCTGTACAGAGAAAAATGGTGGGTTTACCTTATTAGGTGTGAATTGTGCGCATTTGGGGAGCAATGAGTCCATTAAACCTTCTAATTGCTAATTTTCTACTGTTGTTGAAAGACCAACAGTAGTGATTTATTTTTTGTCTAGAAAAAGTATTCAGCAAACTAGCATGGAGGAATTGAGCTAGCCTATCTTGATGAAGTGAGCTGATTAGGGTATCGAAAGTGGAATAATGCCAACAAATTCTGGGTTTCAAGACTTTTTTCTTATGTGAGAAGGGACCTTTACCTACTGTGGTCTAGCTGTTTTAAATTTAGATATTTTCAGGGCTGTGAACTAGTTTGTACTCATTTATGCCAACATTACCTCAAACAGCTAAAATGCAGTGTTTTCAACAAAAATGTATCAAGGGTTCCCCCTTATCATTTGCCAACAAAGTAAATGACACATTTTATATAAGTTCTAAAAAATGTAGCTAAGTTTATTGACTACACTGGCTGATAGGTCTAAAACCTAAAACCCTGGAAATGCCTCAAAAGTATCTGCATCATAACTACATTTTGTGAATATGTTTGGTATAAACTATGTATACCATAAAAACAATACTTTAATCTATGCTTGTGTTTTTTCCTTTAAACAGTAATGGTGGTGACACGAGGCGGTAATTCAAACGGTGCTCTGTGCCAGTTCCCCTACCTCTATAATGGAAGAAATTACACTGACTGTACTGCCGATGGACGTAGGGATGGCATGAAGTGGTGTGGCACAACGACAGACTATGATGCAGAACATCGCTTTGGCTTCTGTCCTATGGCTGGTATGTCGTTATGTCTTTGTGTCTGTGTGATGGAGAGATATAGGGAAGGACGGGAACCGAGAGACCCTAAATGTTGGGGCTGGAGGGGTCGGTGTTGTTTGGAATCTATAGATTAAGCTCACACTGTAATCAGTTTCAAGCACTGAGTTGTAGTCACTGAAATATGATAGCTATGGGGGCCACTAACGTGATTATCCCGGCTAATTGTAAGGTCCCTCCCAGTCTTGTCAAATATTCCTCCACCCAGTCTGAATCAACAAGTTAACATGGCCTTTGTATTAAGACCTCGCTGTTGACGATGAATAGATTTAATGGGTATTCATTTGCATAAAAGCTTTTATCAGAGGGATGTTAGGAAGGAGTCAGGACTCATGGCGCAGACACAATCTAATTTACAGTTCTTACACCCTTTTATTTGTAAGAAATGTGTTGTTGTGATGTTTAGGTGCCAATTAGGTCTTCGTGGGTAACAAAAGAGGAAGAAGCCAGTGAAACACTAGGGGGTCGATGACATGGCACTGATGTCTGTGAAGGAATAATGAATGATGATAATGATGATGCCAACATGTAAACATAGGACATTTTTTAGACTGCAAGTGGGTCTCTAAATAATATACCTATTATTTTTAACCACAAAGGTTTTACGACTATTGCCAAAGATAGTTTAGGAAAAAGAGCTGGAAGTATTAAGTATGACTTTTTTATTGTATTTAAACATAGTTGTATGGAAACACTGAGATTTATCTTAGCCATTGCTCAGGTTAAGTGTCTACTCAGCTTTAGTGTTGCTGTTAAAACATCAACAAATTCTAAGAACAGGTTTTATTTTATCTCAGAGGAACTTTTTTTCAGTGTGGCAAGAGAGAGATAAGCACTTTTTTTAACTTATTCAACCCTTCTCTGAAGTGAAAGGATTCTGCTGTGTGCAGACGTTTAGAGAAGAAACGCAGCTTATTGAATAGTTAGCTTGTGGTTTTTATAATAAGCTCAACTAAACAAAGCATGTGATTAGATAATGTATTGTATCATTTTTGAGAGATTCTTTTAAGCTATAATTTTTTTGAGAAATTCCTGGGACCCACCTTTGGGCCGACACCCTGTCTTTAACAACACCCTGTCAAGATTTAAAGAGGAGAAAAACTGCGTTCATGCCCTTTAGCTAGTGTCAGAGCAGGTTGTCTGTGTTAACCTCAGACCAGCAATCAGAGCAGCAGGGGGTCTTTGATATTGACATTAATGACTTCACAGGGATTGTCAAAACAAACACGGTACTTGAGATGTTAATGGCGGTAGTTAAAGAAAAGTAATAGCCCCCTCTGCTCCACCTGTGGCAGTCCTACGGGAAGTTGCTGGATAGGCTAATGTGGTCTCCTCCTCATGCTCCATTTACACTGTTAGATCCACTACCTCTGCAACAATAGAACATAATTACTTGTATAACAGTTTCGCATCAAAATCATTCTTTTCGAAAAGCAGGAGAAAACCGTTTTTTCCCCACAGCATCTCAGTTTGAGTCTCATAACATACTCTGTTATTTCTGAATAAATTTTTCCTGGAAGAAAGGGGTTGCAGCTCCCAGGGCTGTTGGCTGCAACATCCAAACAGCCATTTAAGTTTAAAATGGTGTCTTTCATAAAACCTGTGGTGTATTTCCTACAAAAGTATTGACTGGTTCTAAAGACATAAATGTAGATGAACTGTATAGTGTTAAAACAAGATAAAGTGATTGGAGATAAAAAAAGGAAAATAATTCCCAGTTTGGGATAAATAAAGTATTTCTGATTCTGAGTTTATGCTTGGTAAGTGGAACAGTTTTAAAGCAGGTCAAAACACTTTCTATGTGCCATATGGACTGATTTTAAAATATATAAACCACTGTATCATCAACCACCTCAGTTTTGGCTGCCCTCCAGGACAGCATATCCGCTCTTTATCTCCACTGCTGCTTCCCTTCCCTATATGGAAATAAACAGATATGTATGCATCCATATCAGCTTAGTCAGCTCCTCTGGCTGTACAACATTAATGACATTTAGTCTGGAACTGACTTATGTTTCAAACATATATGCTAGTTTTTTGTCAACAATACAAGCTCTGCTGCTGTATTACAACAGGGCTGCTTTGAGGGTACACAGACCCATGTAAGTAGAATCACTTTTCCCCCCCTTTTGCACATGCATGGATGCAGGTCTCTGCCTGTCCCACCCATCTTCACAACATCCCTATCATACCTGATTAAAAATGACTCACTCTTTTTAATTACCGGGCAACATATGGGGAACACACACAGCCATTCATACGCATGAGGACACGAGACAGCTGTTGCTGACTTTCCATACTGGAAAATCTTTTCTATGGGCACAGGTGTTCTGTAATGGCTGTATGCTCTACGGCCTTGTGTTGTAGTAATTGTAGGTTAGATTCGGTGATCTCCAAGTGGGATCACTCATCATAAAGGGTGTTTGTTTTTATCTCAATGTAGGAATGCACCACGTTTATTTACTAATGTGTTTTACTGGGAAACTTTGTGTCGTGTATTTTTTTTTTCTTCCATAGTTGTGAATGACTTTGTCCCAGATTTTGTTCTTCATTTCCAAACTTTAGTTTGATCACAACTTATTAGTATGCACTTTTGTAACTGGTTTTATCTTGTGTGTTGTAGCCCATGAAGAAGTGTGTACGACCAATGAAGGTGTGATGTACCACATTGGAGACCAGTGGGACAAACGGCACGAAGTTCTGAGTCACATGATGCGTTGTACCTGCGTCGGCAATGGCAGAGGAGAATGGAGTTGTGTTGCTTACTCCCAGCTTAAAGGTGAGTGTGTGTCAGTGTGTGTTACAGCGAGAGACAGACCTACACTGAGGAAGAAATGGTGATTGAGTTGCTGCTGTGGCAGGGTTTTTATGTGCTCATGATTAGAGGGTAATATTAGAATACTCAGAGTGAAGAGGTGAAAGGTCACAGGTGATATAATCACTCATTTAGCAAAAGGTTAAAAGTCAGGCTGCACACGTGCACTTTACAAGGCTTCATTTACACCTGCATCACACAGCCCATTGCACAAAAGCAGATGTGTGAAAGCAGTGGAGTTCCTAAAAAAGGATCCTAATTTTGCTTTTGCTCCTCTGTCATAGCTTGCTTTTACAAATCTGTTTTTGTTTGCCTATTGCAGACCAGTGTATTGTTGATGGTCTGACCTTTGAGGTGAACCAAACCTTCACCAAACAACACGAGGAGGGCTACACCATGAACTGCACCTGCTTTGGACAGGGACGTGGGCGCTGGAAGTGTGATGCCATCGGTGAGCTTATCATGTTACAGGTTCTCGCCTTATAGGAGGCACCACATTGACAATATTAAGATCAGTTTGCAATTGCTCATTTGTTTGATGATTCTGTAGATACATGTGTTTTGCTTCACTTTATACCAGTATATACCATTTGCAGCGCTTGTTTTAAAATGTTATTATTTCGAGACAGCTGCATTTCCTGATGTGAAGCAGCTGAACTTTAGTCTGTGGTCACTGTTGCATTAACTGTTCATATGTAACTCTGCCCTCAGATCAGTGCCAGGAGCCAGAGACGAAAGCTTTCTATAAGATCGGAGATTCTTGGGATAAAGTCATCCAAGGAATCCTGTACAAGTGCTTCTGCTATGGCAATGGCATCGGAGAGCTCAGCTGCGAACCCCAGCAGTCCTTCCCCAGTAAGTTGTTTGATTTACATTAGAGTCCTGCAATGTAGTGATACTGTCTCACATCTGACAATATACAACTGTCAACAGATACAGTATGTTCTGTGGAAGCTTTGACAAGTGGTTGTAAAAGGCTCTGCTGGGCAGTGTAGCAAATCATTTTATCTAGTTTTAACCCTGCTCGGAAAATGTTTATATTATATCATTATATATACACATTGACTAATGGTTTAAGAGAGCAGTTGCTTATAATGACTGCTCTCTGGCACGAATGGTATAAACTATTTAAATCAATGCAATGAATTGGCCTGATTGACTTTTTCATAGTAAAACCTGTTATTCCTCACTGATTATCTTATCCGTTATGATTCTTAAATAATACAAAATAATGTATGATTATTTATATTTATATTTTAACGTTAAAGTACATATGCTGCAACACAGTATTTTAAGAAAACATGCAAACTGAATAACATTTGCAGAAAATAAGTCCCATCTTGTTTCAGTGTCTGGTACCATTTCAGTTTATGATGTTGCCTGTGGATTTAGAGTTCATCACATGTTTGTGTGAGTGTAGTTAAAGCTCTGAGTTTTAATTAATGAAAGCCAGCTGCCTTTTTATTGGAATCCTGGTGTTGTGCAAAATACCGAATGGTCAATATGTTCACAGTAGGTGTAAAACAGACATTTCATTCTCACTTTGTTTTGTAATACCGACGGTAAAATGTGCTGACTTTCCAAATTGCAATCCAACTCCTGCAGTTAAAAAATATTTGTTTATGCCACCTCTAAAATTAGGCCCTTGACTTTGATGTGAAACAGCCAGAGATGGGAGGGGGTGTGATATCCTCTTTTTACAGATACACCCCCCACTCTGAGCCTTTGTTCTTGCTAGCATGTGGTACATCCCATGTGCTGTTGCCACAGCTGTACAAAGCAGCAGAGTGCATGTGTGTGTATACAAAACCCCCCTTTACACAAACACCTACCCCGTGCCACCTATTAAGGCCTGTGTAAAAACAGTTGTGAATTTTGTAGATTTTAGCAATTACTTAAAATTGGACCTAATGTCTTAGAGGTTAAGGTAGTGCCATTTAGAATACAGCCATGCCTCATTACACAACATTATGCACAGATTGCAAGGTTTTATTGATATAGGCACAACAGCTACAGGTATTTGTTGGCTTTGAGATTCTAAAGTCCCAGGCTCTCCCAACGGTGCAATAAACAATAAACTCAAGACATTTTGAAGAAAAAAAGACAGAAAATAGTGCAAGTGACCTTATTTCTGCTTGGCTAGACAGTCTCACTGCAAAACAACTTTAAAGAAACCAATCTTATTTAAAGTTTTGTCTTTAATTTAAGTTCCCTTCTGCGTAGGTCTGGATCTTGCTTGTTAGTATTCAGCCCCCTTTGTCATTACGACTGACCACGTTCTTCACATTCTTGTGTGGCATAAACCAATAAAACCCACATGTAAAGTCTTCCAACTTCTTTTGCATTTCCCTAATTCTGCCTAAAACTGATGTACATGCATAGTATGATATATTTTCTATTTCTGCTTGTGGAAACAGAACTTTGAAACACCTTCTTTAAAGAATATTTGAACTTGTTCGCTCTGTGTGTAGAGCAGGTTGACGGGAGTTACAAAATGTAGGGCATTATTGCTCCGTAAGAGGTTGTAATGGCAACCAGCTGTGAACTTGGTGTGTGTGTGTGTGTGTGTGTGTGTGTGTGTGTGTGTGTGTGTGTGTGTGTGTGTGTGTGTGTGTGTGTGTGTGTGTGTGTGTGTGTGTGTGTGTGTGTGTGTGTGTGTGCGTGTGTGTGTGTGTGTGTGTGTGTGTGTGTGTATAAACGAAATACAGCATGCTAAGATTTAAGGGCAGCAAGAGGCAAATCCAGACTCCGAGGCACATACTTGGTAAAACACCATAAAAGGTAAAAATGGAAAACCCCAGTGAGGGATATTTAAAAAGGGGTTTCACAAGTCTCTCCGATATAGCACTACACTGATAAGAGAAGAGAAAAGGTTGTTTTTTTTTCCACTGTCTGCTTTTATCTCTTTATGTCTGGGGTAAATCTTTAATCTTGTCTTTTTGTTAAGATAACTCTCAGTATTACTTCCCTTTACTGTGGTGCAGTAAAACCCTCCATATCAAGAAACAATGTTATGTCTGTTTGCAAGGCTAGGATGGTTGTATGCAGGAAGGTTTCGGCGCTACCCAGATGTAGGCATGTTATGCTGGGACATTATTTGTGTGTACATGCATGCAATAGATCCACTGCAAGTGTGCATCCGTTTTCATTTGCGTCCCACATCTGATTCTATGTAACCCTTACCCTCTCCAGTGGCCTGTGGCTCTGTGGGTCTGTAATAGGCAGTAATTGGTCCCAGATTGTTTTTTAGGTCTGTATATCTGCCTCCAACTTCTGGTTAACCGAGCCACTTGCTCACAAACTTTGATTACAGGTCTGCTATTTGGAAAAGTGGTTAGAAAACCCCAGTTCTTTATAGGAGCTACCATTTTCTATCAGCACAGCTCATGTCGGGAGTCTGCTCGCCACATGACTTGTGTTTACATTAAAGATGACTTGATGCCCTTTGTTCATTGCCAAATAAGATAATTCAGTTTTGCGCCTCTGCTTTTGTCATTCGCATCCTCAGCCTAGCAGCCTTTGACTCAACTTGTGTGTTCTACGCTTATGTTTAATTGAAACTTAAAAGGGGCCCCATTATGCTTTTTGGGGTTTTCCCTTTCCTGTAGTGTTTTATTGGTTTTTGTTCATGGTCTGCAAAGGCTAAAATTCCAAAGCTCCCTGTAGAGAGAGTTTCTCAACCCCCCCTTGTTTTTTACTTCAGTTACATAATGACATCACTATGTAACCAACGCGCTTCTGTTGTCCAAAAGTTCGTCAAATATAATTATGAGGGAATTCAGAACATTAATAGAATCAGTTTTTGGTGTAAAATAATCTAATATCTTTCCATATTTGTCAAGTTTATTTGCTGCTTTTTTTGTTTTGTCTGTCAGAGAAAATTGAAGGTATGAAAATGTGATGTAATAGAGGACGTTAAAGAGGGAAGAAAGTAGAGTAAAGGTCTTCTCCTCTCTAGCTGTTGAAATCTGGGCTGGAATCTCACAGGAACATGCTAGTTTTCCCTAGCTATTTCTGTTTTCTGTGCAGGAAAATACTGCAGCATACTCAGTAATACTCACTATCAGGTCGAATCATGTAAAACTGCAGGTTTTTGAATTTATTCAGATTGTGGAACAGCCAGTATCTCCCCAAATAAGATTGTGTCTCTGCTTATCAAGTTAATATTCAACCAAGATATCTGTTTAATCCATGCACAATATCCTAGTGTGATATATGTTCTCTAAAATGGAATTCTGTTCTGTGTTCGTGCTAATCCCTCTGTTTTTGTCTCTTATAGGTGGTACTCGTCCTGTCCAGGTGATCATTACTGAGTCTGGCAACCAACCCAACTCCCACCCTATTCAATGGAACGCCCCACAGTCTGCTCACATCACCCAGTACATCCTCAAGTGGAAAGTGGTTAGTTTTCTGATTGAGCTTAACATTTAACAATATTGCCTTTTCTTGCTCATCTGTACACTCATTCTGCAAGCTTAGCTATTAAATACTGTCACATCGCTTTGTCTTCTAACATTCTTTTTGGTATTTCGCAGAAAAGCACTCATAACCCATGGAGGGAGGTGCTGATCCCTGGCCACCTGAACTCCTACACCATCTCCGGGCTGAAGCCGGGCATCACCTACGAGGGTCAGCTGATCAGTGTGCTGCGGTTTGGACACCGAGAAATCACCCGCTTTGACTTCACCACCAATTACGGATCATGTGAGTTGAAAGAGACAACAGATCTCCGACAGTGCAGAAGAATTAAGAAATAGCAGTCTTTTGTGCTCTTTTTTAAAATTCAGTTTTGCCCCCCTAAACTTTTATTTAAAATCTTTTTCTGATCAGTGTTGCCAGTTCTGATCTCAGTGGCAGCGAGTAGCCAACTCTCTGATTTTCCACCCTTTTCTCTATTCTTCTGCAGTGGCGACATCAGAAGGCGAGACCACCTCGCATCCGGCTGAGGTTGACACCTCAGAGTCGGTGACTGAAATTACCTCCAACAGCTTTGTTGTCTCCTGGGTTTCCGCCTCGGACACGGTGTCTGGTTTTAGAGTGGAGTATGAGCTCAGTGAGGAGGGACAGGCGACTGGGGAACCCCTGGTGCTAGGTAAGGCCAGATGTACCCTTATGCATACATGAATACATGTACTCTTATTTTGTGCATAATCAAATGTCTTTATTTATAAATATTTGAATGTATGTTTTTCTTCCAGACCTGCCCCACACAGCTACCTCAGTGAACATTAATGAGCTTCTGCCTGGGAGGAAGTACACTGTTAACGTCTATGAGGTTACGGGAACCGGAGAGGACAACCTCATTCTCACTACTACACAAACCACAGGTTAGTACACACACACACACACACACACACACACACACACACACACACACACACACACACACACACACACACACACACACACACACACGCACACACACACACACACACACACACACACACACACACACACACTTTCTTGCTTTTTTATTTTCCAATTCTCACCAAAAAATACTGTTGCTAAACTTTTATTGTGTTGTTTCCAATACCAAACCCGAAAGCAGCCTAATGAACATGTGGCAAGGATTGTAAATCAAGTGATCCTGCCAAAAATAAATAAAAGATGTGGTTGTAATTTTCCTTCTCGCATTTAAATTGTTCCACAGCACCTGATGCTCCTGTGGATCATGAAGTGGATGAGGTGGGAGAGACTTCAATCGTGATCAGCTGGGAAAAACCAGTGGCTCCCATCACTGGTATGCTAGGACACAGCCGTAACAGCCAAAATGTTTCCCCATTTGTTGGTAGTTCATCTGTGACAGTCCTGTACAGACAATGACACGTATTTTCTCTCTCTCCATGCAGGCTATCGTGTGGTCTACACACCTTCACTAGAAGGTGAAAGCACGGAGCTGACTCTTCCTGACACGGCAACATCTGTGACGCTGAGTGACCTCCGACCTGGGAAGCTGTACAACATCAGTATCTACTCTGTGGAGGACAGCCTGGAGAGCGAGCCTATCTTTGTACAGGTCAACACCGCTGGAGATCCACTGCCTGGTAAGAGACTGTTGTTAGGAAAAGTCGAACGTGTATGGGTTTTATTCTTCTTCAAAGGTCATGCCATATGTATGATTCAGCCTCCATCATGCCCCTCCAAGTGTAGCAATGCCCACATGTGCAAGTCTTGAAGTCTCCTAGTAAGGAAATATTGAGTCCCATCTAGGACTCTTTTCCCAGGGTCTCTGAACTGATGTTTGGTGAATTGGCACAAACGCAAGTCAGAGTTTACGCCCCATAATCGGCAGGCGTATAGAGCACACCGACCCCATCGGTCTCTCGAGAAGTGGAGGTGTCCAAGAAGCTTTTTTTAACGGGACCGAAAGGCTGAAAATACAGCCCCCAGGTTCATAGGGGCACAAAAACCTCTCCACCATGAAAAGGTGATGGTCCAGGAGAGGTTGGATTAATATGCTATGGGGCATTCTGAAAGTAGTGTCTCTTGTTGAAAGTAGCACAGTAGTTGGTGTACAATGACCAAAACCTGATTATTCTGATCTTTGAATATCATCCTTTGATCCTGTGTGCCCCCCTGCTCTGGCATATCTGTATGTTTGACTAACTACTAACCATTACTCTTGTCCGAAGAGTGCTCTGCATAATCACCCTGAAATTCATCCTGTGGCCTTGTCACTGATCTATGTCAAAGTTTCCAATTCTTGAAACTGGAACATAGCGATGGAAAGTGATGTCATGAAATTCACAGCTGTTGGGCTCTTATTCTGAGTTATGTGAATAGTTTTAGTTTGCCAGGTCCAAATATGCTGTTGAGCCAGTTGAGGTAATGCGGAAGAAAAGTGCTTGTTTGTACAGTTTGGATAGAATTTAAAATTTGAATGGAGAATTTCTGCTGCCATCTTTGGACAATTAAGGAAATCCCCCTCTTTAAGGCTTCAAAACAGCTGCATCCTGTTAGATTTGCTTTTTGAATTGTGTTTTCTAAAGATAAAAACCATAGGGTCATGGAATTAATTGAAACCTTGTTTAGCAGATAGTATTTCGAAGGATTACCCATGATTCTCAATTTTATTGTCTATTTTAAGGTGGTAAAGAGGTATCCACTTCTCTTTTGCATATTAAGGCAACCAAGCAACGTGAGGAGTTATCTCATCTAAATAGATATTTAATTCTAAGTTTTTTATCTTGTCCACAGAGGTTCCTTCTCCAACAGACCTGCAGTTCTTTGAGGTGGCGGACAACAAAATAGTTCTGACCTGGACTGGCCCAGCCAGCGCCATCTCTGGTTACCGGGTTACTGCTTTACCTGTGGAGGAGGGGCATGATTCGATTTCGATGCTGATATCTCTTCCTGTCACACAAAACACCTACATGGAAGTTACTAACCTAGTTCCAGGAACACTGCACCGCTTCAGTGTCTACACCATTCACGACGGACAGGAGAGTCTACCACTTATTGGGGAGCAAACCACTAGTGAGTATGAAAAATGCCCTCAGGTCTTCAAGGAAATTACTTGCACTCAAACATCCTTCCATGCTAGTTGATTTTCCTTCTAATGAGAAATTAATTAAAATAGTGGCTCAGCGAAACGTTTCAAAGCAAAATACAAATGTATGGCGTGCTCTCGAAAATGTTCCGCAATGTTATATATAGCCTACTGTGTGTTCAGAAGCCCTGAAGCACAAGACAAAAAATGTGGTGATGAAGTCTGATTTTCATAGTTTTCTGTCTTGTTTTTATGACATGTGGTGAACTTAATGACAAAAAAAAAATACTCAAGGTACATTTTTGGCTACATTTCTTTCATCTATAAAAATAGTTGGACAATAATCTTATTTTAGGATAATGAAGTTTGTTATTGTAATACTCAATTTTGCTGGTGAACTATGTCTTTTTTTTCACTGTGCCTGTATAAAAATCATCGCGGCAAAACCTTTTTTTTCCATTGAATGATATTGGCCTCTGAGGGCTTCCGCATTTTGTGATTTTTCTTTCTCCCTTTTTTTCTTTCTTTCAATGAGCTAATCCTGTGAAACCTCTTGTAAAGTCCTTCCTTCTTAACATAAAATTAAACTGTCCACATCTAACAGTGTTTATTGATGTTGCTTTTTAGAGCCTGACGCTCCGAACGGTATCCGTTTCATTAACGTGACTGAGGAAAGTGCTGTGATGATGTGGTCTGTCCCTGGAGCCAGAATCACTGGCTACCGTCTCTTCCTCACTGTCGAGGGGTCCAACCCCAAGCAGCTGCGCTTGCCCGCCCGCCTCTCTCAGTACACTCTCCTGAACCTGAAGCCTGATACCCAGTACACTGCTACACTACATTCAGAGCAGGAGAACACACTGAGTAAAGGAGAGAGCGCTGTGTTTACCACAAGTGAGTGTCTGATGGCTATAAATACAAGTATAAAGCACTGTTTTCTAGGGCTGCACAACAAATGATTTATTTTCAATATCCATTGTCGCACTGCCTAAAAGTCCTGGCCTACAGTTGTCTATAGACTTAATAAAAAAACTGTTGTTTGGTACAGATCCTGAATTTACCAGATTCTTCAATGAATATGTGAATTACTTATAGAAAATGCAATCTTCTAAATATGCATATGTTAATCTTTATCTTATCCATGTGAAAAACTGATCAGAAAAAAACTTTTATTTTCCTGTGTTTGTAGATTCTGCAATGGACAACGCTCCTGATTTCAGCACTGATGTTACTGACACCTCCATTGTAATCTCCTGGACTCCAGTTCCCCGCATTGAATACAAGGTACATTTACTGTTAATGAATTTCCCACCACCCACATATTCAGAAATTCCCATGCTGTCCCTTTTAAGAATGAAGTGGTTTGTGATTGCATTCAGTCAGACCAGTTTTCCTTCTGTTTGTACGGCCCAAAACACTTACGTAAAGACGTACGCGCTGCACTTCAAAAAACAAGTTATAGCGTGTTTGCACCTGTCGGCCACCATACGTTTGCCCTTGAAATCAGATTCTTCTTAGTTAAGTGTAGGCCTCATTTAGTTTACATAACATGGAAACTACAGACATCACGGCTCAAATCTGATTGGTCAGAGTATGTCACACCAAAGAGGAGAATGTTATCCCGGCTCTATGTTCTTGGAAAAACATTGACCTATGACCTTTAACTCCTGTACCCCTGATTCATGTCTCGCTTTCCGCTGAGTCTCTGACACTGTGTACATTTATCTTTCAGCTGACAGTACGTCCCAGTCAGGGTGGAGAAGCCCCCAGAGATGTGACCTCTGACTCTGGAAGTATTTATGTTTCGGGTCTGACTCCAGGGGTGGAGTACACCTACAGCGTCCAGCCAGTTATTAACGGTCATGAGCAGGGAACCCCGATCACCCGCCGCGTTGTAACGCGTAAGAATACAATGATTTTGTCTTCTTTTTTTCCTGTATTTTCCTTGCCAAGTTGTATGCTCTGTCCCCCCAGTGTCTCTTAATTTATCTCTCCTTGGTCTCCAGCTCTGTCTCCTCCTACTGACCTGAACCTGGAGTCTAACCCAGGCACCGGAGAGCTCACAGTCCAATGGAACGGGGCCAGTACCCCAGGTACACATACCCCTACATACCAAGGTTGTTGGCTTTTTATGATTTATTAAGTGGTGGTGGTGGTGCCAGTCAGATTTCTCTCCTGACATTATAGATGGGTCAGTCACAACTGCACAAAGGAGTACACAATTCAACATATAAAATCAACACATTGAATGACTGAGAAATTAAAGAAAAACAAAATCACAAAAACCTTGTACAAACAGAAAAACATAATACATTAAAATCTTTCCCTACAATCAAAAGATGATTTAAGAGGAAGTTCTCTGCTCTAAAAGCAAAAAAATCAAACAAGAAAAACACAACTACAAGTAATAAATAATAGTTATGAGTTATTTTCTTTTAAGTGTTTTTGATAAAACTGCTCTGAGATTGATTGACTGTTTTCTATTAAATCATCGCTAACAACTCTTACCCGTTACATTTACAAAACTGAATCGAAACTCCAGATAAAGATTTGTTTTATTAGTTTTTTATTATTCATCCTTGATGCATTATCTCCTGTATTTTGTCATAATTCTAACCCTATGTTTAAAAGTTCTTTTTCCTTTTTTCTATCCAAGACATCACCGGCTACAGAGTGATGTGCACTCCCACCAATGGGCAGCAGGGAAACAGCTTGGAGGAGTTTGTGGAGGCAGGTCAGAACTCCTGCACCCTGGAGAATCTCAGTCCAGGTGTGGAATACAACATCAGTGTGGTCACTGTTAAGGACGATATGGAGAGTGTTCCAATTTCCACTACCATTACACCAGGTGAGTGCGAGGTTAACCCAGGATCTTGAGTTTTCAATAGGTTTTTCGAGGTCATGAGGTAAGGATATTGATCATGAGAATCGTGCTAAATCTGGACTGATTCTAATTATCATCATGTTTGGGGAAATGTTTGTACAAACTGTCAACATTTGTGTAGAGTTGAAAGCATTTAACACATTCTAGCTCTGCCCAAACTTAACACCTGAAAAAGCAAAACTGTACCAGGACTGTTTTGAAACACTAATGCTATAGTTCCTGTGTGTATATTAGGATTTCTCAATGGAAACGCTTCATTGAATATTAACTGAACCCTTAAAAGAAAATTATATATACAAGGAAAAGCGGCCTAACATCACCTCTTCCATTGGTCTGAAATGTTGAATATCTCACTCAAATGGAAGAACATCATTTTCTAAATGCTTGCGTTAACCACTGCTCCTTTATTTTTGTCCGTCGCCTTCCTCTTCCTGGTCCCCATGTCCAACCCCCTCTTCCTTTCCCTCGTTTGGTGTTCCTGTTGTCTTCTCGCTTTCTTTCCCTTCCACCTACCCAGAAGTCCCACAGCTGACAGACCTCACGTTTAAGGACGTGAGCGACACCACCATTAGCCTCCTCTGGTCGCCGCTCAACACCACAGCCATCACCGGTTACAAGATCGTGGTGGTGGCAGCCGGCGAGAGCGTGCCCATCTTCGAAGACTTCGTTCTGCCGACAAGTGGTCAATATACTGTCTACGGACTGGAGCCTGGCATCGACTACGACATCAGTGTGATAACTGTGACGGAGAATGGCGAAAGTGAACCCATCGTGATCACTCAGCACACCGGTAAGTCCCACCCAACCCACAGAAAAAACCGAACCAGAAGTAGAAAACAATTGTCAGTTCCTAAAGGGAGTCAGAAATAGCATTGTGTGTGCCGAGTTGTATAATGCAATAAGGTTCATGATTCTTCAAAGCAAAATTTGTCAGTTCTTTTGTATCTTGTTTGTCTTTCATCAGATCTATTTTATCAGCTTCTCACTCTAAAAATGTATCTAGCCACATTTTCACTTGTACAAAAAGCTTATATTGTACCGTTTGAATATATTCTGAATCAAGCTGGTTTTTTGATTTTTTTCAATAGCTGTACCAGCACCCACTAACTTGGGCTTTGGCCAGGTTGGGCCTGACAGCATCGAAGTCAACTGGGTTGCTCCCTATTTTCCCAACTCCGCTCAAATCAACAACTTCCTCATCAGGTACGAGAAGAATCGGAAAATCTTCCTGAATATCAGTATTTGTGTATTTCAGATTCACATGATTTCTGAGGACACACTGACTCGGACACAAATAACGTCTTTGTTGTTCTCCTTATTATTCAGGTATCATCCCATTGACGATGAAGATGACATCACAGAGACCAGCGCAGAAGGCAAAAGTAACAGTGTGGTGCTAAGGAGTAAGTAAGAAAGGAACTAGAGAATACACAACAACACACAACGACTACTTTGTATTTATGTGTTTTTCCCTGTTCTCAGACTTGCTGCCAAACACAGAGTATCTGGTGAGCGTGGTGTACGTGTATGAGGAGAGAGAGAGCTCGCCCCTCGTCGGAACAAAGAAAACAGGTGAGTCTAACATTAATATTAAAAAAAAAACGCAATTAGGTGATCTTGTTCTTCAGGGCACTGATGCTATGACTTAACTTAAGCATTAAAGTTATCCTTTAAAGAGGACATTTTATGCTCATTTTCAGGTTCATATTTGTATTTTGTACTGTGACATGTTTACAGGTTTACAAGGTTTTTTTCATGCATCCTTTTCTGTACCTCCCAACCTCTCAGTTCTGGATTCACCGGTCGGCCTGCGTTTCACTGAGGTCTTCACCAACTCCTTCACCATCAACTGGCTCGCTCCCCAGAGCAAAATCACCGGGTACCGTATCCGTCACCAGATGGTCAGCGGAGGGAGGTTCAAGGACGAGAGGCTGCCCCCATCCAGGAACCACTTCACCCTGACGGGACTCACCCCTGACACAGAGTACTTGGTTGACATCTACGCTGTGAGCGGGTCCCAAGAGAGCCTGCCACTCCATGGGACACAGAAGACAAGTATGAATAAATCCTGATTCAACCAATATTTCATCCAGATGTACTTCATGTGAGTTAATTTATTAGTTAATTTTTCTTTTCTCTCTCTCTCTCTCTCTCTAGTCTCTGATGCTCCCACAGACCTGGAAGTGCTCGACTCCTCCCCCACCAGCATCACTGTCCGCTGGGACGCCCCCCCTGTCACTGTGCGCTATTACAGGATCACTCATGGAGAGTCTGGTGAGTGAAAAATAATGACAGAAATTGTATTTATATAGCCAAATATTATAAATGTCACATTGGTCTCAGGGTACTTTACAGTGTGTACAGCTCGACAAAACATCAATGACATAGTACAATTATAACAGTTACAATATATATAGAAAATATAGATTTTGTATTCTTTTCAGCCACGAAAAATGTAAGACATATACAGTATATTTTGGGATTGTTATTATTATCATTATTTTTTTATATTGTTTATTGATTTATTTGTATTGTGCTTTTGATAATTTGCCTCTGATTTTTATTATTTCAATATTTGTTAAATGTATCGCATTGTCCTTCTTTATCCAGGAGGTCACAGTAATCCTAAGGAATTCACCGTCCCCGGCTCCCAGTCCACTGCCACCATCAGCAACCTGAAGCCCGGTACTGACTACACCGTCACCGTCTACGCAGTGACTGGGAGAGGAGACAGTCCCGCATCCAGCACTCCAATCTACGTCATGCACAAGACAGGTAAACACACCATTACAGACAAAAAACACACGTTTAGTGATTATCATGCCATCTCAGGTTTCCACTTACAGCTTTCTCCTCTTCACCTCCCCATCCTCCTCTGCTAGGTGTCGACTCTCCCTCTGAAATGGAGGTGATGGATGTGAAGGACAACAGTGTCACAGTGAGGTGGAGCCCTGCTCAGGGCCCCATCAAGGGATACAGGGTGACTGGGGTCCCCAGTAATGGACAGGGACCATCTTTCACTGAGGTGGTGGCTCCAGGTATGTCTTTTTTGTCAGTATTTTAAAGCTTGATTTAGATTTAAACTTGTTCTTTTTTTTTGTCTTAGTTTGAATTCTTTAATATAATTTTCTTCCCTTAATTTATCTCCTATTTCTTCAATTTTACAGACCAGACAGAGATTACTTTCTCAGGACTGATGCCCACCGTAAAGTACGTTTTGAGTGTGTATGCTCTTGGACAAGATGGAGAGAGCTCTCCAGTGGTGGTGAATGCTTTAACAAGTAAGAATCTACACTTTCTAGAGATATTTCTGAGATATTGTTTCCAAAAACCATCAGAAATTCCAAGCAAGTTCCTGACCTGTCCTCCTACCTTCCCACTTTCTTTAGATGTAGACCACCCTAAGGACCTCACCTTCTCCGACATCGACTCCACCTCACTGCGGATCACCTGGGACAGCCCAGAGGGAATCGTCACATCATACCGGGTCTTCTATTCCAGTGCAGAGGAGGGTGAGAGAGAGCTGCGCCCTGCTCCCCATGAAGATGCCGAGTCTGCTATCATCTACGGTCTGTCCCCTGGCACTGAATACACTGTGAAGGTCGTCGCTGTGCATGATGACACAAACAGCACACCACTGGTCGGCACACAAGCTACAGGTATGGATGGAAAAGTGATACTGATTAGAAAAAGTCAAAGACCAGGAAGCTCATAAAGTAAAATGTGCATGCATTGTTTAATATGACGAGAAACTTGGATGACTGGCCTGGCCCTCACATTTCATTTTGAGGCTTAGCCATTTGAGAAAAGTGACATTTAGATGACAGGCGGCCTGTAAAGAAACAACATTCCCTGATAGAAAGGGCCTTAAAGAAAAGATGTGGCTTTCATTCTTTACTTGAGATCACAATGAGCCCTCCCTCTGCCGACACTGTCATTTTACCATCTCCCTCTAACCCTTTTTCTCTCCTCCCCGCAGCCATCTCACCCCCCACCAACCTCCAGTTCTCTTCCATTAGCCCCACCTCTTTCACTATGACCTGGTCTCAGCCTAGTCAGGAAAACAGACTCACTGGCCTGACAGGCCTCACAGGCTACCGGGTTGTGGTGAACCCCAAAAACAAGAGCGGCCCCACCAAGGAGCTGAACTTGGCCCCGGATGCCACACAGGCACACATCTCTGGACTTATGGTGAGTGTGGCCCTTGGAGTCGGAGGAAAGAAGTTGTTATATGGTTGTTTTCGTACCTTCCAGATACCCATTTGTTCCTGTTTATGTTATTAGATTATAAATATGGGCATATAGTGTTTACCGATTACAAAAGACAATACATAAGCAGACCTGTGGCACACATGCATACAATACCTATGATGTCATGGTTACAGCTGCAGCCGGGACACCTAATCTCAGATTCTGCAACACTGTGAGAGACTTACCTTTTTTCCTCTTTTACTCCACCCCTCTTAGGTTGGAACTACCTATGAAATCAATGTTTATGCCTTGAAAAACTCTCTGACCAGCAGACCAGTCCAGGGAGAGGTCACTACCCTAGAGAGTGAGTTCATAAAATAGGAAATTCTGACAAATCAATGCTTTGCTTTGATACATGAAAATTATCAAAGCAAAAGTGCTGTTGCTCCGGATAGTTCTTGTCTTGTGCTAAAATCTAAATCTATACTGTCTCTTTCCTGTTTTGTTCTTCCTCACCCGTACCTTTTCTCTATTTGCTCTTCAAGATATCAGCCCCCCTCGTCGTGTGCGTATCTCCGACGTCAACGACTCTTCCATCACGCTGACCTGGCGCGCCAAGACAGAACCCATCTCTGGTTTCCTGGTTGAGACCACTCCTACTTCCTCTTCAGGCTACACACCCATTACAAGGACCATTGGCCCTGAGTCACGCTCATTTGTTATCACAGGTAAACAAATATACAGTATGAGAATGTGTTTACATAGACAAAGATGTAATGTTAAATTGGATATAGTGTAACTCAATAGCATCAGATTGTTAGTCTTAGTACTCAAGCACACAATCCCTCATTAACCTATAACTGTGTCTTCTTCTCAGGTCTGGAGCCAGGCACCAATTACAAGATTAACATCTATACACTGAAAGGGAATGGACGCAGCACTCCTCTCACCCTCACTGCCACTACAGGTAATCGTACACCTAATTTTGTCAAGAGTAGTACATTACTTTCAGTGCATAATGCTGCATCTCTGCCATGCTGACAGGAAATACATATTGATGAGTATTGAAATCTTGATAACAACAAAAAAAAACATGATTGAGGAATGAATACCAATATTTATTGAATTGAACCTAATTTCATAGCAGCTTGTTGCAATTTCTGAGTCAAATATCACAAACCGCCATCAATATATTTTCAGATGCACATTTGTTTGTGAATATAGTTTTTGAACCCCCTTTACTTGCCAGTTTGTTAGACCTTACATAATGAACATTCAAATCAGGATATTACTTGTTACTTATGTCTCAGTGTTATGTAGAACTAAAGATTGCCCAAATAACATGTAGTTCTGTTTTCCTGAGTATTAACCAACTTGACTGTCTCTTCCAGCCAAACCAGTGGTCATCCCGCCCACCAGCATCCGCTTCACCTCCCTGAACCCCGACAGCATCTCCTTCAGCTGGGAGCCATCACGCAGCCCAGGGGTCACCGGATATTACGTCACCTATGAAGAGGCCGGGGGTCTGCCTCGAGAGGTTACCCCCAGACCGCACGCAGGCCAGAGCTACGCCATCATCAATGGTGAGTTATTGTACAAACACAAAAAGAACATTAATGCAAATACGGTGAATAAAAAGTGTTCATAACTCTTGTCTGTTTTGGTCTCAGATCTGAAACCAGGAACAGAGTATGTCATTAAGATTGTGGCTCTGCAGAATGCTCTGAGAAGCACATCTCTCGTGGGAAAAGCCCGAACACGTAAGTATCATCCACCTGCAAACCTACTTTTTCCGTTAAAATAAAAATGTATCCTGTGTTGAAAACATTTAAGACATAATAACGATAACAAAAGGCAGTTTGAAACTCTAAGACTGTCATGGTTCAGCTTCGTTTATGATATTCTGAAATAATTGAATTGGTGCTGTGGAGTAATAAACTAGCTGCTATAAAATCTTCCCCACAAAAGTGTTCATAAGTCCTATAAAATACAACATGACGGGCTGATTTAATTCCACCCACTTTTAGGGAATGTCACAAAAAATGCACTAATTAGATGAGGTAATGTTGTGTCTTTGCTTGAGGAGAGAATTTGGTCTAATTATTCGTATTTGTTGCGATTGTTGTAATAAATAATAACTTTTCTTAAAGACCCTTTAATTTGTATTCCCCCATTAAACTTTAATAAATCCGCAATTTCAGCAATAACAACATCACTTATTGTTTCTCTTGGCAAAATTACTGTAAAACTAACAGGTAATAAGTCATAATTTCCAAATATTAACATTTGCCATATGTTGGAGAGCCATGCTCTGCTTCCCCCTGCTGGCTACTGATGTAGATTTGCAGCATACAGTATGTAGCGCTTGACATTATTGATGATTGCATTTTTACCCTTAACACTCCTCTTATTTGTTTGTTTTTCTATTATAAGTTTGTAAATTATTTATTTTGTTATCAGGGATGTGTAGGTTTTCCTGTTTGTTTCAGGAAAACAGTGGAAACACAGCCATCTTGTTTTTTTTTACTTGCTAAAAGTTAAGCAAGCTGTTCTGTGCATTGGCTTTGCCCTGCTTGATTTTAACAGCTAGCTTACATATTTCTCTTGTCAAAATCAGAGCCAGCTCCAGATCACCATCTACTGGTCCCTGAGCTGCCACTGCTGCCTGTTCCTCACAGACCCACTGCTGATATCCTGGATGTTCCAGAATCCTTCAACGACAAGATGTAAGAACCTGCATAATCACACTAAAATGATTAATTTAGAACAAAACGCAAGTATTCTTTCCATATTTGAATGTCCTATATTTATTCTTTCCTTTCTGTGCCCAGATTTGACACCAACCAGGTTCACTTGTCCGGTACTGGTGGACAGAACCAACCAGGCCAGCAGGGCCAGCACGTCTACACCGAGTACCAGAACCTGGGCCCTAACAACGGACTCCATGGCCCCTTCAGTGGTCCCAGAGAAGGCCAGAGACCAACTCTCAGAGAGCCTCTTATCTATATTCCTGTAGCAGGCCCCGATGGAAACAGAGTTCCCTTGGTCAAGGTGTGTAAGACTGATGTAAATTGATCATCATTATAATATTTAAATACTTTTGTGAAAATGTTTCAATAATGTACTATCAGATGATCTTAAATCACTGTTCTGTTGTACATCACTTTAACTGTATTTGTTAATATTATAACATGTAGTTTTAGTACGTGATGATTACTTTTGTAGCCTCTTTTTTGTTATATTTTGAGCTCACCTTATGTTTGTACTGTCCATTATATCCTGTAGGTGAGTGATGGTCCCCTGCGAGGTCTTGCGTTCGGTTTCCCTGACAATGAAACAGAGATACCCCAAGAAGCACAGACCATCACAACTATCTCCTGGTCTGGCATTCCTCACACTTCAGAGTACGAGGTGTCTTGTAATCCTATCACACACACGGAGGAAGGAGGCTTCCAGGTATACATGCATATACTCTCACACACAATTATGGCAGGAAAAGTAAGGAATACTTATTAACTTTCTCATTCCCCCTATAGATGCGTCTTCCTGGCACCTCCAACAGCGCCACCCTGATCGGATTGACATCTGGAGCATCCTATAATGTTGTAGTAGATGCCATGAGGGGCGGGGCTAAGGAGAAGGTTTTGGAGGAAGTCATTACTGTTGGCAATGCTGGTATGGTAGTCCACGCTGACAGTGTGCTAAAAATAAAGATTCTCTTGCACACACACTTAAGATAAATATGCATGCCTATGTATACACAACTATTAGTTAATTGTATCCAATCTTACTATGAAAAGTTACTGCATAGAGAAACTGTAATAAGTGTTTTTAAGAACGTTTTAACATAAACAATTTGATAAATATAACATTTATATCAAATGAAAAAGCACATTTTTTGTATCCTTCTTTCATACTGTGTATTTGCTTAGAGTTCATACAAATATCTACAAAAATACATCACACAAAAACTCTATTTAAAGACTAGTATATTAAAATATTATAATACAAATAAATAGAAAATATAGGAATTACCCAAAATCTAAAAGAGTTACAAGGTCCTTTCTTCACACATTTGTTGCCTGTTGCTGTCCATTATTTACAATGTGCCTGTTGTATTATCTGTGTGAAACCACATCATTTGGCTTTGTTCTAACCTTATTTGTTTCTTCAAATGTCTCAGTTCCAGGGGACATCCCCATCACCACCAACCAGGACGCGTGTTACGACACGTTCACACAGACCTACCACAAGTTGGACTCAGAGTGGGAGCGCATGTCTGAGACGGGCTTCAAGCTGTGGTGCCGCTGCATTGGGCTGGGCAGCGGCCACTTTAGGTGTGATTCATCCAGTGAGTGGCTTATTAACCCAATAATCCCAGCATGCTTTGCAAACACTACAGAATTAGAAACCAAATAAATGTGATTTACTGAAGAGGAATTTATAAGAGTACAATATGGATGACAAATCAATACATTCATTTTATATATGGTTTATAAATTCCTAAGCTATGATTTAAAAGCAATAGAATTTTAGAGTTCTATGGGCATCAACATGCGTTAATTAAATGATGGCATGGGCAGCCTTAGCAATGATAACTAGACAATTTACAGAAAACTATCATTTGGTATAGTGTTGCATCATTTCAGAAATGTTGTCATACATAATTTCATAAAGATGATCATGTCTTTACAATGTATGAGTCTTTCTGTAGTCTGCCCATGTTAGACTCTCTGCTCTGCCTCTGTAGACAGAAAGCTCAGCTAACTGGCCAGCGTTGGTCTAAGTTTTTATTGTATTGTCCGTACAGCTAACATGGCAATACCAGAAACTGAGATCACCATAAACTATCTATAGGTTCAAATGGGTGTTGCCCAACAGGACTAAGCCTCTGTGAATTGTTCATAATGTCATCACGTGTTGTTTGAAATGCAAATGAATTGCGTTGATTGTTTTCCGTGCTTGTTTTAAGAAAATTAGGTTATTTGAACATTGGTTTCTGCTGTGAATATTTATCTGCAGTATGAAGGGGAAAATATATATTTGTGTGATTTTTGTTTAACCGCTCTCGACACTAACTAATGAACTTCTCTCACATATCCTCTTCAATCTCCTTCCTCCATGCTCTCATTCTGCTCACCCTTCACCTTCCGGTCTTCTGCATTTGGATCTACTTCTGTTCTCCCTCCCTTGCTCCTCACTCCCTTTTATCTTTTCTATTCCTCTTTCCTACTACTTCCTTCTTTCAGAGTGGTGTCACGACAACAATAACAACTACCGCATCGGCGAAAAGTGGGACCGCCAGGCTGAGAACGGTCACATGATGAGCTGCACCTGTCTGGGCAATGGCAAGGGAGAATTCAAATGTGAACCCCGTAAGTAAAGATGGACCCAATGACACCTTTACCATGAAAAATGAGCTATTAGCTTGGTCCTTGTTCAAATATATATATAAATGAGGACTGTATAAAATAAGTGGGCATAGCCTTCGAGTCTGAAAGTGCAGCCAATGCAGAAGTGCCTTAAACCTGCATTCTTCTAATGGCCAGCAGATGGCAACCCCATTTTTTCTAAATATAAGATTGAATAGAAGTCTATGAGAAATTGACCCCACTTCTCACTTGATTTATTACTTAAGTAAACATTTTCCTTAAGTGCATGGCTTCAGTTGTTTATTTCAACCCCTCTACAATATAGATTTATTTTGCTAAATCAGGGTCCCATTTAAAGTCTTTCAATATTTTAGAATTAAATATCTATTCCTCATGGATAAATTGCCATTTATTTCTGATATTAAATATATTCTTTAACCTTTTCCAATCTTTAACATGTAATTCTCACCTTCCAGATGAGTCGACATGTTATGACGATGGGAAAATGTACCAGGTTGGAAACCAGTGGCAGAAGGAATACCAGGACGCCATCTGTACCTGCACCTGCTACGGAGGACAACAGGTGTGTAACACTGTGTGCTGTGTGCTTTACGGAAAACACAATGGCCAAAATGGTATGTGTTAGTGGATTTGTATTAACCTCTCCCTCCATCTGTTCAGGGCTGGCGCTGTGAGAATTGCAGAAGGCCGGGAACACACACTGATGTGGACGCTGGCCTCCTTCAACCTATTCATACTGATGTTTTCGACCGGTACAGAGAAAACGCTCTACGCAAACTGGTCAGTGCCTCATTATTAGATAAGATACAAATATTCTGCTCTGAAATGAAACAAACCAAAACAATATCATTAATAATTTGCCAATTATATTAACAAACTGTGCTTCAACTTTAAACTAGAGTTGAATAGGTTTTTGTTTCATCAACTTCCAGGAATCAATTACATTCATGAAAAACTGGTTTATCTAAACTTCTCTGGAAGAACATAAGTAAAATAAAGTTTCAATGAATGCTACTGTATGTTAGTTCCGGACACATTGAAAATAAAAATAGTTACTCACTATACCTTATAGTATTAAATGCAGCATAGTTTTTGTAATCACTTGTTTGTCATTGTTACTAGAAATCCAGTTGAAAGTAATGAATTACAACTTTTATTTTGTTTTTGTCCTGCCCTTCTCTGCTCTCCAGAACATCCATTGCCCGATTGAATGTTTGAGGCCAGAGCTGTACGCGGACGCTAACTCCCCCTCAGATTAGAGAAGAAGGGAGCATGAATAAAGGAGGATGAGGAAGTGAGACTCCCTTACATCGTCACTACCACTTCAAGAAGGAGGCCTCCACCTGCTTTCATCAGAAGAAGACATTTCCATCTGATCTGTGCCTTAAAGGTTTCCCCCTTACCAAATTTAAGGGCCTTTTTTAAAAGACTTCCCTACACCACCCTCTGTGCCTTTTCAAAGATCTGTCCAACTTTTCATGTTGGTTTTTAACTTCTTCAGCAGAATCAAGAATTTCTCTATCTAAATTGTTTTTTCCCTCACTTTGCTAGAGCACAAAACCTGCTTTATAACCCCAAACCTACCTACCCTATCCCCATTAGCTATTGAGACACTCCATATATCAGATGCAGTATTGTTGTGTATTTTTATTGTTGCCTCTGGACATTCTTTTATTATTTCCAAACATTCCGTGATATTAATTTCCCTTTTATTAAGCGAAAACACACCACATACAATGTGCCTGGTTTTATGGAATTATTATCTCCGGTAATAACTGAAGCAACACTTGTTGCATTACCCATGCATGTGAGTCTCACTATGACTAATGTATGTTCAGGAAATGTTAAGGTATTTGTTAAAATGCATTTCCAAATCAGCCATGTGGATTTATTGCAAAGGACTGCCAAAGCCATACATTGATTCCCATTCAGTTCTTCTTATAAAACAAAAAATTCAAAACAACAAACCTTAGATAAGCACTGTTACTTTTGAGTGAGTCTTAGAAAAAAAATGTTTGCCTTGCCATTATTACACCACAGGGAGGTCACACCATGTATATGTGATTATGTGATTCATAATGTGGGTATTTTGATAGTACATAAGGTGTAGCACCCATAAAATCAATTAAGCAAAAGCTGACTGACCAAAAGTGAAACTCTAATTTCAAAAACAATATTGTAAAATTCAGCATTATTTCCTTGTGAAATGGATTTTAGTTGGATACATGTTTGTATTTCTTGTTTATTTTTAATTCATTCTTTTATTTATCCCTTTTATTCAGGCATTTTGTTCGATGCTTTTTTAGGGTGTACACTTTATTTTTGTTTAACTTGTTTTTATATTGTTGGTGCCAAAATCTGAACTACTGTGGACTGAATCTTTTTAATAAACTGAAAAAACCCAAAGCCAAACCTTTTCTGTATTTTTTGTTGGGGGAATATTAGTATTTTTCCTGTTATTTCTCAGGTGACATGATATGGTACATGTATTAAGGTTTTGGACCAGGGCTTGATTTAGTACTCTATAACATATGATCATTTCGTGTATGGGTCATATCACCATATGGTGCCTTTGAGACTTACCTACCCATTTCCAAAAAAAAGCTGAAATTTTCCATTGAACTTCAAATTCGTTTTATTAAGTATATGGTATGCTGTGTTAGAAATAATCAATATATTGGAGCGGAACATTAAAAGATAATTCACGGTTTCTGGACGGATCATATTTGTCTAATTCCGGTAATATTACCGGATGTTGTTTTTAGCCTCAGATAGCATATAGCTAATACTGTATTGTGTATATATGAGTAGAGGGAGAAGGACGCATGGAGTTACATACTAAACACACCGCCTCTACCTCTCACTCATTGATGCTGCAATGATACTATTGCGTGTTTAATAACTGATAAACTTCAGAAGGATTGCATAATAGAATATCGTATCCAGCCCCCGCTACCAACCAATGAGAGCACGAGACCGGAGCACGTCTTATTTCGAAGTTGTTTATTTGATGGCGGGAAAGGGATGGTTCTATAAAACATGTTTGTATTGTGAAATCGAGCTCTCTTTTGTTCCGGACCGCCAGACAGTAACTACTGGTGAGCTCCACTCAGTCAGCGGCCTGTGGACGCGTGTACCGGGCTATTGAGCCACAGCTGTGAAACCTTTGTAAAACCTACTGCTGCATCCTTTTATTAAATACTCCTTTAAAACTTATAAGAGGGGCTTCACTTGTTTCTTTTGAGTCGACTCCTGGAATTCGAATAAATGAGCATTTCCTACAGCTGTTAGAAATGCATGTTGGTCAAGCTCCAAGACTTTTTAAAATAAATTAACAATGTGCAAACAGCAAAATATGACCGGTTGGACATTTTTGGCTAATGTTAGCATTTAATGAGCACATGGTGGACCTTCAGTTAGCAACATGATTCAGTTAGCAAGGTGACTACTGTTTTACAAATATATTTCAAATTTCTGAAAGGTTTTTATATTAATTGTGTATTTCACTATGACAGAGTGGACATGTTAAGCTTGACAACACCCGACTACACATTTAATATGATGAAAATTACGAAATATAAGTGTAAATATTACTAGTAGCCACTACAAGCCACTGCTTCTGCCTCCATTGAAGAAAGCAACACGATGGTAGTAATGTCACTGAAGACATCAGGGGGTTATTTAAAGGGGCAATTACCCCATAATGACAGGGTGGACAGCAATTTCAGGGACACATGCAAAATGTTCAATATGATTATGAAAATAGAATATACATGATCAAAATGACTCGTTTTATCAAATAACTTGTTGTGGACAATAAAACGATATATATATATTTTAAATTAGTATTTAGTCTCATTTAACCACTTATTACACACACTGTAGTTAGCAGAGCAGTGTGTGGGACATGCCAAAATCACGTACATCCAATGAAAAAAAATGGTATAAAATGAAGGAAACACATTTCAAGACATGTCTTGAAATGTGTTTCCTACCACAGCTCTTTTAATTCGGTCAGAGCTTTTGAAACTTGGCCAGGACACCTCCCCATCGTCACACCAGCTGTCTGGCACCACAGCGATGTCGTTCGTGGCGGTGAAGGAGATGAGGTTGAAAGGCATACTACATATAGGCAGAAAGAAAAAATAATCACCAAAAAGTAATAGCATGGAGCTCAGGTCATGACAACAAGCAAGTCTTAGCAGTCAAGTTTGAGTGGAGTCCCTGCTATACCTCACTTAATAACATCATTGTCAGGGTGGAAGTCATAATTGTACTATTAACTGAATGAATTGTCATGTCCTATCAAAGCAATTCACATACAAACCCCCAACTCAGTTGAAGTTAGGACACTTGGTAAATTCTACTTTTTTTCATTTTCAAAATATTGAATTTTTAGATACGATAGCTGGAGATGACAACAGTGGCTAACCAAAATCAGCCAGGGATCAAAGACATATTGCCACCACTTTTGTAACTAATTTTGTAACTCATTTTACTGTGTATTGCATTGGGAAATATATGTTCATAGGACTATTGTGTGCCTATTATTGACACCACAGGTTTTATTGTACAGTAGATTTCACCTTTTTATAAAATACTTACGGCAATAAACATCCAGAGTGGTAGAACTAGTCAAAGTCATTAGTCATTTAGAACTGATTGAACTGAATAAAGAACTGATTGATTGAACTGATTGATTTTGAAATTTGGTCTAGTGGAGGAGGGGTATGGCCACAAAACCATGTTTGTGTGGGAAGGCTACATATTTTTGTTGCAGCCCTGCCACCTCAACTGACTGGAGTTCCTCAGACAGATTTGCTACCTCATAGACCCCTACTCTTTCAGAGTTGAATGGATATGTATAGAATGGAGACTGCTGAGTAAATTCTGAGTACACTGCATACACACCATTATCATTTTTCACTATGTTTTTTATTTGACATACCTTCTCCCCCACTAGAAAAATGTTGTCCCCTGTTGTTATTTTAATAACCCACCTGTCACCTTCCATCTCCCCATATTGGGACCGAGTTTGCATCCCAGCAACAGTTGGGCCAACAAAATGCTCCTTTTTAAATTGGTTCACTTTCTTTTCTAATTTGGGAGTTTCAGGCAACTCTGACAGGCGTCTAATTATTTGAGCCAGAGGGAACTCAGACTTGCGAATAAGTTTTTTTATTTTCCCAAGGTGGTTCTCAAAGGGGAACGCAGAGAATGAGTCCAGACTGCCATGCCTCTTTACCTCATCCGCCAGGTGGACCAGCCCGTGAACATTGTATACAATATTGTCAGTCCCATATAGCTCCCCAAAATGCTGAACAAAACTCTTGAGCATTTCCCCGGCATAATTGATAAGGTCTTGGTATGGGGGTACTAGAATTGAAATTGCCGATGACAAAAGCAAAAAGTTGTTATACATGTTTTCGTCTAACCTTGCTGCCAGCACAACAGGGCCACTATAAAGAAGGAATTGACGGAACTCCGTGGCTTTCCAACGGTCCAAATCTCTTAGCGACCGTGGTCTTCTGGCAAATTCAACTGGCACATAGGGCCTCATTGACACAAGCTCCACTGATATTCTGTCAACTATTCCAGCTGGCAGCCTTACCGGTAAGGGCCCCCGGAGCCAGGTTTTAAGTAGTTTTTTTACCACACCCAGACAGACCAGGTGCATGTAGTCAAGTGGAAATTGTGTCACCATGCCAACATTAACGTTTTCAAAGGGATGTGGCCCCTCATGGTGGTGACGTTCATCCAGAAATTGGTTGAAAGAAATGTCAGTCCGATCAGGGTACTGTGGTCCGGGGAAAGACATGCGCCTGTTTTGATAGATGCCTGGGTGTGTGCATTTATCACACCCATGGTATGCATTATGGGCCTTTATCTTTTTTACGAAGGCCCGTGCTGGTGTGTCACATACTACGGTGTCTAGTACAATTCGGAAGAATTTTTCTTCAAAGGAAAACCCTCCTTCTAACCCTCCTAATTCACAGACAAAGTCTGACAGGAACTCGTGGGCCGAGGTGGGTTTTTTATGCCCACTATACATCCCAATGACGACTGGTTCTTTTACGGGTACAGACACTAGCAAGCCAAGTATGGGCCACAGCTGGACACTGGAGCTTTTAAAGAGTGGTAGCCCATCTATATTTATTTGTAATCTCAGTGTCATGCCCTCTGCCAGTGTTTTTAGATATTTCGTGAGTACAGATTTGAGTGACTTCACTACTCCAAAATGGTAATACTGCCCACCAGCCTTGTTCTGTATCGTATACTCTGTCTTGGTTCGCAGTAGGGTCCTAGCATCTTTTGGCAAATTTGGATGGCTGGTTCTTAGTATACTGAGGAGTGCAGTAAGAGCAACCAAAGAGATGCCAAAATGTACAGCCCAATTTGCAATGTTGTCCAGGAGTCTGCTTTGTTGGCCATCATCCTCTTCAGAATCTGAGGCATCAGAATCTGAGGATGTCCTTGGACCATGCCCACAACACATGGTAGGCCATGGTAGGTTTCCTGCTCCTATGCCACCACCCCCCTCCTCCTCCCCCTCCCCCTCCTCCTCCTCCTCCCCCTCCTCCTCCTCCCCCTCCCCCTCCTCCTCCTCCATTAAAACTACCCCTGTAACTCCCCTGTCACAATTTCTGTCACCCATTCCTATTTCTGTCATGTCAACGTCAGTCATAGTAATTTCTTGAAGTCGCTTTTGGACGTCTATGTGGGTCCTCCTTCGAATTGTGTGCGAGCAGACAGGCAGAGTCTTTCTATTCATTTTTGTTCTAAAAAAAAAAAATTGCCTGCAATCAGGTGGAAGCACTGTTTGTAACATTATAGATACACACATGGTTTTGGGGTGGTATTATTGATGGGCTTTGGCATCCAACAGGTCTAGACAGGGGCGTAACCACCATAGACATTGAGGGGGACAAGTCCCTCCCAATGTTGGGAAATTACCAATCTGTCCCCTCCAATATTTTGTCTAATATGTGACATATGACAAATAAGTTCTATATCTATTTCATGGGGTTAGGATTTGTCTTACAGGTCACCCTAAAATGCACTAGAATGCAGGAAATGGCATCTAAGAAATCAAAAATATTCTGGGGGAGGACCCCAAGACCCCCCGCTGGCCTATGCTGTTCACAATGGTCTATACTTCTATTTTGGACCCCCCCCCCCAATATCTATACTATGGTTTCGCCCTTGGGACTAGATAATATGACCCCTTACTTTAGAGAAAATCATTTCATACCGACAACACAGCCGACTGCAAGGAGTTGTGGTGTGAACGTGTTTAATTCATTTTAATATCTTCAGTGACCATAATTTGTGGCTATAACTTTAATATCTCCCGAACGGACCTGAAAAGGAGCTCATGTCTATTTGACCAATGGACAGCGCTAGCTAGTGGCTGGCTACCACGTAGATTAGCTGATACCAATATGCTAACTCCCATATCTTGTGTTGCTTGTCAAAGTAGCAACACGGACGTGTTCTGTTCTCAGACCTAACGATCAGTGTGATTGTTCACGGATTTTATGTTATAAGATATCAGGATACAGGATATGAAGTATGATAACATAGAATGTATTACTAACTGATATGTGTAATAGCATTTCATCACTCAAAGTGGTTCGCGGGTTTAGCTAGCTCATGGCTAGCTAGCATTCTTGCTAAACACAGGCGGCTACAAGATAGACGGTGGTCACTTCTTGTATAGCACCGATGTATAACGGTATTATAACACTAGCTTTGAATTATTTGTGTAACAACTATCTAGCCCCTATAACTTATCGGCCATCTGTGTAATACAGACTAGTCTATCTAGCCATATGATAGTGGCAATTCACCCGCACCATTGCGAACAGTTCTGTTCTACCCATTCAGGGAAATCTGGAAATCTGTTTTACATAACTTACACCGTTTTCCTATAATTGTATTCCAAGTCATAAGCAAGTTTGACAATATCCATATAATGAAAATTATATAGGGACGATCTACTTTTATGTAACAATATAATAAATGTAAAAATCAATACTTACTTTGCGAGCTCAAAATTATGCTGTGCTGGCCGTGCGTCCGTTGGAATGATGGCGCGTCCGCGTCTGCGTATCCGATACGGGTGTGTCGCGGAGCCGCATTTTGACAGTAGAGGCAGAAGGACTTTGGTAGAGGCGCGTCCGTGTTTGTGAATCAGATTTGGATCCGGTCATGATCCGCGTTTTGACAGTAGAATGTGCGGCGGCGCGCGGTGGCGACGCTGATCCGCCAAGCGGAACCAAAACGAATGTGACAGTAACGCGGATGTGATGACTTGAAAGCGGATCCGTATCGGAGTCCTCTGCTGTGTGGGCACTTGTTTGGCCATTTATAAGAAGACTTCAGAGTTAATATTATTCCGCTACATTTTCATGATGACTGAGTGATTCTGATGAGGACACCAAAGGCACTTTATAGTGATATTGACTGACTCTTATATGATGTATAAATGAAGAATTTGACTCAGTTTTCCAGTAAAAACAAAGCATAGGCCTAACACGTTGAAGGGGTGCACTTTTATTCTGAAATGAAGAAACCCTACACCGAAAATCATTCTCCCATACAGAGATTTCCGGTTAATGTGTTCTTCCTTCAGGATAAAATTACATGACATTGTTCTTGAACAAACTTGTAACGCACTAAAGCTTATATCAACGGCAGTTTCAAAAAGCATGTGTTTTTTACTACTACAACCGCTCCAGGGTTATTCTTTAACGGCTTCGATAATAATTTCCTCACTGGAATGAATGTGTTATTTTATCGGAATATTAGTGTTTAAATTCTTTCAACAACTGGAGGCCTACCTTTTTTAATAGACTGTTAACGCACTTGACTCTAGTTATAGTAGACCTTTGCTTGCGCTGATTTGCTAAAAATGTGTCAAATATAAGGCTGTAGCTCTTGTTTTGAAAAAACATCCCAGCGGAAGTGGCGTGCAGCGGAGGAAACGCAGATTAGACTAGAAGTTCGACAGAAGTCCTGTTATATCTCCTGAATACAGACAACATGGAAAACGAATCTATCGACAGTTTAATTCTGAAGCTCCACGATGTGGACGCGGTGAAGTTCGGGGATTACAAGCTGAAGAGCGGCATGATGACACCCATTTATATTGACCTCAGGGTGCTCGTGTCCTACCCCGCGCTCATGAACCAGGTAAACACGTGCTGCAAGCCCTTGCTCCCACACAGCGTTTTATGCTTAACTAGAAACGAACAAACAGCACAAAGCTACATAATCCAAACACAAAATGTTGTTATAATGGCGTTAAAATGTACGTCTTCTCATGTGTGTTGAAGTAAGGTGTTAACGAGGTTGTAATGTGTGTTTATCGACAGTCTAAAAGTCCACAGTCACGATAATGCACTGGCTTTAATTCATTTTAGAACCATACCGTTTATGCAAGTTGAAACCTATGCCTAATTTGATTATCTATTCATATAGGGCTGCCCCTTGTGTGAATATGGTCTTTATTATAGTAACAGTAACTAGGACTCCAAAATGATCCGGAATTTGAAAAAATAACTTTTCAACACAGTATAGGACACACTGGACATAGTCTCTTCATGCTATACATGATAGTACTTGGCTATTTGAGCATATAAAGCCTACCAATGGCCATTGAAATGTTCCACCAAAGAGAAATTGTTTGGAAATGTATTATCTCAAAAAGATTAATTAAAATGGAATTCCAAATACTCACAAGCCATTTTTATAGGGTTACAACATTATCAGAGACACAGTATATTAAGTGTTCAATTTTAAGCTATGGTGGGGAAAATATAAGTTTATTTAATGTTGCAGACTGTGTAACTTTGTTGTTGTGTAGCCCTTACTTCAAGACCGCTGCATTATGGTCTTGATCCCTTGTTTTATTGCAGGTTTCAAGTCTCATCTACGAGCGAGTGCAAGAAAAGGGGCTTCAGTTCGACTCGGTGTGCGGGGTCCCATACACAGCCCTGCCTATGGCCACAATCATCTGTTCCAGACATGAACTGCCTATGCTCATCAGGAGAAAGGAAGCTAAGGACTATGGTGGGTGGCAAGAAGGCTAAACAAGCTATTTTTGTGACATTTGAGAGTATTCACCTATTTTGTCAAATCAGAATCCAGCATTTTTATGCATTTCAATCTGGGTAGGGATGTATCAGAATGTACGCTCATTTAAAAAGCACTGCGACTTGTTCTTTATGTATAAAATGATCCATATTAGGATTGTTGTCCTTTTTTTTTAATGAGACCATTTGGAGATTCTCAAAACACAGCTGTTACATCCCTGAAGCCCATTTGCCACATGACAAAAAATGCATTAGCGCTCACTAACATCAGTCTTTTGTTCTCAGTGGGAAAGGTTACAATTGGCATTCTTTCCTGGGACAATTGACTCTGCAGTAGTCATGAGTATTTATCAACTCCACCCACGTATGGCAGTAAGGAAAACATGACACGTGCAGACATGCTAATTCTGTCCTTTTCCGGTGCCCCTTTGTCTGACATGAGATAAAGGGAATATATAATAGATCAAATCAATAGAGATTTTGGCAGGTACTTATAATTTAGAAATGCAAAACACATTTAATCAATGTATTCTTCAGAGCCACCAGACTATTGACAGAATTGTTCGTTTTACCATTCCTATTTTCATAAAACACCCTTCATTCAAACTCAACAGAACCTAAATAAAACGTATAAAAACCATCCTTCTTAGTCTTTGTGCTTCTACAAACACCAACTCTGCTTTAAGGTATATATATATATATATATAGGTAAAGATTAAGTAATAGATATTAAAAAGAGAAAACTGGCATTACTGCCTTTTACTGTTTACTAAACCTGCTATAATAAGAGCCAGCATACTCGTCTACTGGCACTGGAATAGCAATATACGCCTTATTTTGAACCAGGTTTTCCCATATTAAACAAAATGGTATGTTCCTGCTAATTTTGTTAAAAAGTGTATAAGATAAGAGGTTGGTTGTAGGTAAGTACATTATTGACATTGTGCAATTAATGTCAGTTTGTCTTGAACAGGCCCTAATAATGCTCCCTATGTTTCCCCTCTAGGAACCAAGCGTCTGGTGGAGGGCTCATTTCGGGAGGGAGATACATGTCTGATTATTGAGGACACTGTGACCAGCGGCAGCAGCATCCAGGAGACCGCTGAAGTGCTCTACACAGGGGGACTGAAGGTACAGAATGAGAAACGACATCATGACATAGGTCATCACGTACTGTAATAATGACACAAAGTGCAGCAACCATCTTGTTCAACTCCTTTTTCTTTTTCTTTTTCTAGGTGACGGATGCTGTGGTGCTGATGGACAGAGAGCAGGGCGGTGTGGAGATGTTGGCTTCTAAGGGAATCCGGCTCCATCCCATCATCTCCATGTTGAAGCTGCTCAGTGTGCTGCTGGCAGCCGAACGCATCGACGCCAAAACAGCGCAGCGTGTCCGCGAGTTCATCCTGGACAACAACACTTTCAGGTACAGTCCAAAAGTTTTCCAAACTAAGATGGCGAGGATAGATGGTGTGTTTTAATTCATACGTTACTGCTAACATTTGCTACTTACTGCGCTCTTTCAGCCCCAAGAAAGAGAACAGCAATGGAGTTCCTGCCATCAAAAAGCCATGTTTGGAGCAGAAGACAGAGCTGAGCTACGCAGAGAGAGCCAAACTACCAAGTATGTGGACTTTCAAGTATTTATTTATTTAAAAGAGACAGTGCACATCACTAAACATGTCTTTAAATGTGCCTCTCTAGTCACTGGACCGATATTGTAAGTCACCCTAAAAACACATTTAATCTAAAATAACCAGTAAATACAATCACTGAAAACATGCCAAATACAATACTGGAAATGCTATTAAAGAACAATGAAACAAAACATACATATTAACAATATTTCTTTGCAAGGTGTCTTCCCACTTTAAAAACCAAACCTTTCAGCCTCTTGGGCCAGGGCATAATTCCAATGATCTTTTTAAAGGATTGGTAAAATTGTTGTTCTTCATTTCTGCAAGTCTTATTATTTAGATGTAGTTTAAAATGTAAAATGGTGTAAGTTGCATGTTGATAAGAAGCTCTTCATTATGTCACTCTCCCTTCCCGTCTGCAGACGTCCACCCTCTGGCGTCGAAGCTGCTAAACATGATGGAGGAGAAGAGCTCAAACCTGTGCGTGTCCGCAGACTTGACGAGCAGCGAGGAGCTACTGCAGCTCGCCGACTCCTCGGCCCCCACGTCTGCATCCTGAAGACCCACGTAGACATCCTGAAGGTCAGATTTGAGATCAGACTATACTTTATATAAAGAACATAATAATCAAATCAAAGAAACATGCCTTAAATCTCAGGTTTTGTTTTTTAGGCAAAAAAATAAACAAATAGCAGCTAAAATATTTATTTAACTGAACATAAAATAGACTTAATTTGTCCATACTTTGTTAAAAAAACAAACAAACTATTTCTCACATACAGGTTAAATTAAACTAGAAGAAAGAAACCTGTCTTACATTTTAAAGCACCAACATAATATGGATGTTATATGAATTAAAGTCAATTAAAAAGGATATAAAAAAACTAACATTCAGGGGAGCCAAAACAATGAAAACACATATTTAGAGTCAGATTTAAACTGATTGCATGGCAGTAACATACGGTTTCTTCCTTTGTCTACTAACAGGACTACACAGCGGATTTCAGTCAGAAGCTGCAGGCTCTGGCTGAGAAACACAACTTCCTCATCTTCGAAGATCGCAAGTTCGCTGACATTGGAAACACAGTCAAGCATCAGTATGAAGGTAATTACATTAATGTATTTTTGAAATGCACCTGTCTTTGAATAAAAAAAGAAATCTAATGTCAATGAATCAAACAAACTGTATTAATGTATGTATGTATGTATGTATGTATATATGTATATGTATATGTGTATATGTATATGTGTATACTTCCTCAAAAAATATAATTCCAACAAATACAAGTAATTACACAAAAGGAAGAACAAGTCAAAGATTAGTAGAAAAAAAGATAACAGGATGGGATGAGAACAGGAGAGGAGAATATTGGGCTATTTGACATTTTATTTATAAATACACTTATCTAAATAAATCTGGAGGTGGCTCTTAAAAGTATGTACACCTTCAGGTCATGTGGGAGTTTGATCCTCAGTCATAGGCTGTAATAATAAAAAGACCTCTCTGTGGCTTACTTACTTTACTTTGAGCTATGAATTAAGGCACGGCACCAGAAGGCCTGAGGTCTCTAAAAGGTTCTCAATTTAAAAGCAATACTGATTAATTGCCAGGAACCAGACCATTAACAGCTCTAGAAAATATTAAAAATCATGAAATCTGTGGGGGTTTTTTTTTTTACCCCAGGTGGTGTGTACCAGATTTCATCATGGTCCCACATAGTGAATGCCCACGCGGTGCCGGGCCCCGGGGTGGTGAAGGGCCTCAGTGCTGTAGGAAAGCCTCTGGGCCGCGGCTGTTTGCTCATTGCACAGATGAGCTCCCTGGGGTCACTGGCTACTGGGGAATACACACAGGATGCGGTAAGCATTGACTCCGCAACTCAAATAAACTGCACATTGCATCAATCCGGTTCTCTAATCTACAACTTCTTATATGTGTCCTCAGCTGAAGATGGCCGAGGATAACTCAGACTTTGTCATTGGTTTTATCTGTGGCTCTAAGATCACCCAGCGGCCAGAGTTCATCCACATGACCCCCGGGGTGCAGATGAAGGCTGGAGGTGACTTTGACTTTTCTTTTTTATTTGCATGTAAACATGACTACTATGGTTATAAGGGTGTTACAGTATGTTATTTAATGTAAGTAACATATAAGTAAAACCTATATGTATGGTCTCATGGTTTCACACGGGACGCAATAAGCAGTTCCCTTAGTCGACGTCCTGTATTTATTTACAATCCAGTTTAGTTCGATGGGGAAGGTAGTTTTGTTTTAGGCATTATATCTTGTGTTATAATATATGATGCAAGCCATAACAGCTTAGCTTTTCTTTTAAATGACGGAAAACAGAGTATTTCCTGCACAAGATAAGATTAACCCCTGTTGGGAGGTTTAGGTCTAACAGCAGCAGCAGCAGCATCAGCAACAATAATTGTAGCTACAAAGTTGCTACTGAATGAAATGGCTTAAGAGGTTAGGTTTGGTTTGTCATTGTGACTCGATCCCAAGTAATGGTAAACATAAAACCACCTTTAAAAATGTGTAAAAAAGCATGTAAATGTAGTGTGTTATACTCTGTTTCTTCACCACATTTGCACATTAGTTTAAATGAAACTGTCACTTCGAGTGCACATTTCATTTGTAAGTTAATCTTTCTTCCCTGCTTTGATACCTTTAGATTTATACAGAAAAAAAGGTTAATTGTTGTTTGTGATGTAGTTACTCCTCTTTAACACAGGGAGGCGCTAAAGTACAATAAATAATACCATTGAATGCTATCAATACTCCTCACCATACTCACTGACGACATCCCCCTTTCTCTATCCTCCTCACCCACCCATTTTTTTCCCCACCCCTCTCTCACAGGTGATGGGTTTGGCCAGCAGTACACAACGCCAGAGGAAGTCTTATGCAACAAAGGCTCTGATGTCATCATCGTGGGCCGGGGTATACTGGAGGCCCCTGATAGGCTGACAGCAGCTGAGTCATACAGGAAGTGCGGCTGGAAGGCGTACACAAAGAGACTTGGCCAGAGCGGCCAATAGGAGTTGAGGCATCAATATGTCCGATTTTCAATTTAACCTGCCACATTTAAGGATCTCTGTGGGAGGAGCTTCTCTTTTTCATTTGCGAGGAACACCAGGGTGCACTAGTTGTATACATAGAAACGTATGTAGACTTTTACAGGACGTACCTGGCTGCTGTGGGGAGTTGGACACTTTACTCTTGAGCTAATGTAAATGCACTCGCTTGATTCTGTCCTATTTTCAACGGTGTTCTTCTGATTCCTTCCTATGAATAAACTGCACGCCTTGGAGCAGGTATAAACATACTTGGGGAAATCTTTCAGTATTATCAGGTGCATTTCTTTTAGAATAGCTTCTTTCTTTTTTTTAATCAGTTTGCTGTTGAACTTCCAATTTGATAGCAATTGTGTTGAATCAGAAATTTGACATGTCATTTCCTTGACAAAGACTAGAGCTTTTTCTTCTTCACAAACTAACTGAGTATGCTTTCATAGAATTGCCAAAATACTACAACACGATTTAAAGCCTGATTGTAGTGGGTAAACCTTTTAAATGGTTGTATAATATTAAGGTTGCATTTCAGGGAATTTTCATGAGATCACACAGTCACAGGTCATTCATGTTGAACTCGAGTTTCACAGTATCAGTATGACAAATATTTTAAACTTGTTTATACAGTTAGTTCATTTTATAGCAAATGGATCGATTTGATCCCAATTCAGTAGAATGATGGATTTCAAATGTCAAGAGTCCTTACTTGATTTTGCCACTATACACTTTAAGTAATGCATTTCATAGGTCAACTACAAAATGATGGCTTTTGATTTGCCTGATTGATTCGCACTGACTAATGTGACAACTTGTAGTCCATTTGAACAGTGTTTGATATATGTTTTACAACCTGTTCTGGTGAAAAACGTATGAACCATTAGATTTTTTGAAATTACAAAGATGAGGGTCTGGTTATTGTAGACAATTTGGTGGAGTCCTACGTTTGCCGTCCTTAATGCTTAACTTACTGAGGTACTATCAATTGTTTTTGTCCAAAGAGATAAAAATCCAGTTATAGCGGGACCTGATCCCAGTTGTTCTGCATTGTTTATTGTCCGTCTCAAAAAATAAAGTTGACAAACAAGTTGTAATTAAAGAGATAATTGCTTTCAGTTTGACACCTTAAAGTCCATTTCTTTGTAAATGTGTCCTAGAACCATGACAGTTATGTTGTTAGGCCTACATGCAGGGATATGGCGTCATCTTGATGGTTTACGTGATACTTCATTTAATGGTTACTTTTACATTTGATACCTGGTGTGGTGTTTTCCCTCCATGTTTTTTCCTATTATGACTAAAGAAGCAATACAATGTCTCTGTTAAGTGTTAAGGAATATTTCCAATAAACATTGTGTTCCAAAAGCTTTTCCTCTGGTTTATTTTTAATATGGATCCCTTACTATACATTTGATACATTTAATGAGTTTTATTTTTATAAAGATGTTCTCTGTGAAGAAGTCCGATGACATTTAATATCAGTTATTCTACCTCTTGTGTATTGTATATATACATATATATGTATATATATATATATATATATATATATATAGTGTATATTTGGACATGGTGAGGCATTTCGAGCTTACTGAAAACTCATGACATATGGCAAATGTGTGCAACATTTTTAAATACAGTAGTAGTCAAAATAATTTTCCTTTCAATGGGTTTACATTTTTTTTTAATTAAAATTGATCTTGCATTATATTAATTCCCTAATTTAACTTTCCCTAATCTTCTCTGTAACGTGCCCGGCAAATGTTTGTGGACATGTGAGATCAAAATAAGAATAGTCTACTCTAAATGAAGCAGCAGGGGCTAACGTACACTGATTTTTACTCCTTAGCATTAGTCAAACTACATTTCCCATAATGCAATTTGATTGGCTATGTTATTGGACCTCCCTTTGTCTCCTTTCAAACTCAATGCCCGCCATTTTTAATGCCAGACTCCATTCTAAGTTAAAATTACTTTTTCACATTTTGCGAAGGTCCTCGAGTCAGTTTTCACTCATCATGACCAATAAAGAGTCAATAATGCTTTTATCTGTCAAACTGAAAGACTGTCCCTTCCATCAAAGACATGCAGTTATTGCAACAAAAGAGGAACAACCCACAGAGCAGTCACAAGAGCTCTGATTGGTACGCTATCATAGTTCATGTTGCAAGTAAGAGGTTTTTAGCTAATTATATTTTAATAACCAATGGTGTTCTCTCAGTGATTTAACAATCCATGCACACTGAGTTATCCGACTATTAAATAATTTAGAATTATCCATATTTAATGACTTTCGTTTCACAGGCCATTAACTCAAGACAATAGAGTGGTGCAGTGATGACGTATAATTGGAGGCCGACCTGGAAGTTAGCATGCCAAATGGTACCTTGACAAAAAAGCAATGAGATTGTCTGATTGGATTCTGTTATAAATAGAAAATTATCTCTGTTGCAAACACACATTCATGATACTTACCACGTTTTGTACAGCAGGATACAATGAATGCTACTTTGGGATTTTTAAATGTGTAAAAGTAATCGGTAAAGGTTAAAAAGTTTACGCTCGGCTATAAACGGGCTACATCACAGTTGCATGGCTGTGCATCACCGTCGCGAAGCTAAAGGCGGTCCTGTGTTGTCGTTTAGTTGTCTCTTTTAGCAACTTGTTAGCAACCACCGTTTTAATGACCCATAGAAACTTCGGATATTCCATAAATGGGGTAATTACTCACATATTTTATGTAAAACAATCTATGTTTTAACAACAGACCTTATTTAAGACTTCTCATCACAAACACGTTCAAAAAATATTGACCTTCGAGACGAGGAATCCAAGAGTGGCAAGAGTTATTTTGTGGTTTAAAGACCTATGTCTGCACCACTCCATCTCAATTGCTGATGTCGTCATTAATTCAAGTCTTAGTTCCCTGATTTCCTGTTTGGGGATTTATTTGGCTACATCTCTGTTTCCTCGTTAGGGTGGATCTCAGTTTAAATGGCAGTTTGAACCCTGAGCATTTCCCTCCCCAACACCTGGAAGATTCCACATACAGCCATGTTTCTAAAGTTGTCTAACAAGGTGAGCCACCCATCAGCAGGGAGTAATTTGCAAGTCATATGATATGGAAATAATGCATGAACAGGCGCCGAATTGAGTCGGTAGGAAGCAACGTTACAATGCGCCTTTTTACACATAGACACAGGCACAAAGGTCAGACACGTTGCCCAGCAAAGAGGAGAAGGAGGGAGGGTGCCTTAGATGGAGGCAATGGGTATGTAGGTAGATGGTGTGTGTGTGTGTGTGCCGAACACGCACACACACACACACACACACACACACACACACACACACACACACACACACACACACACACACACACACACACACACACCCCTCCCCCTTTATGTCAATATTGGATCAGAGCAACGCACCGTGCGACAGGTGTCCATGAGCGCCCTGAGGATCCTCTCTGTTGGTTCATCCATGAGGGGTGGGGGGAGAGAGAGAGAGAGAGAGAGAGAGAGAGCAAGAGAGAGAGCATGTAGAGGTATAAAAGGTGTATACCTGTCAAATTGCACACATTCAGTGCGCGTAAAAAGGGAGCCAAACCTGACCAAGCTTGAGCCCCTTGGCCTCCATCGCTGTTCTTCTTCTCCTAGAGGTAGGCTGCTTTTCATTGACTTCTACTTTTCTTTCCATTCTTACCAATGTAAAGATTTTCTATTGTTCTAACTTCTTCCAAATGTTCCTCCAAAGGTTACCCAACAAAGATGAAGACAGCTGCTTCCAACTCTCTGGATCATCATGACACACTCTGATGTTTTTTGTGACTTTTTCATGTCCGTATTTGCTTCACGTTGAGCCTCACGTACAATACCTGAAGATGAAGTTTTGTTCGTTCGGCTCGCGTTACGCAGGTACGGGTTGGCAACTGGAAAAAGACACAAAGTTTGTTTTTCATTTGAGCATCACTGCTGTAAATACTGTCAAGCCTGAGTTCAGACAAATAAGGGAGGGTCACTTTTTGGTTTGGTTCTTTTAAAGTTTGTTTAAGGAGGTTTTAAGGCTCCAAAATAGGTAAGAAAAGTTATGAAAGTCTGATAAATCTTTAACAAAAAAGTGTAGACATGTTTACAAAACATATTATCTTTGAAGTCAGAACCATTGCTTTGTCTAAGATGACTTGATAGCAAACTAGTTTCAGTAACTGAAGCACCAGGTGTGCAGGATTTTCACTGAATAGCCTAATTTGCATACAGCTGGCAGCAGACAATGCTCCAAAGAAAGCCAGCCTGGGACAACATGTCATCTGACTACTAGAGTCACAATCATTTAACCAAAGGTAAATTAGAACAAAAATATCTGGAATAGTCATAACGTATTTAATTTGAGTTGTATTTTTTAAGAATTATTTGTTTAATAGGTATGTCAAGTGATGAAAACCATAGAAAGGGTTAAAGCAGTTGAAACAGTTGATTGGATCAGAGATCATCAAGGCAGGAAGTTCATAGAATAAAAAGATCCAGTTTAAATCCAATGTATTTTCTTATTTTCACAGAAACTTTTATTTTTTTTTTAAAATCCCAGTCCTCCAATAATCCCTATGTTCATATAAAAACGGCTTCTCTGTTGGGGTCAATAATGATACTGCAAATGACACTTATAAAGCCATAACTGTCATTGGGAAATGGTCCAAGTGACGGTCATTTACTGTGTTTTATTTTAGCCTGCAGTTAAACTCGCCTTTATGTGCCTGTTTGAACTGTGAGATATCATATCTAATGCACTGAATATGTTGACATTTACAACAACAGGCATGATAATCTCTCGATCTCCCTTCGGTGCCTTTTTCGCTAATCACTTTCCCGTTAGCACATTCATGTTGACAGCATGTATTTTCCACTGGGGGCCTATTCATTACTGTCCATTTCCTACGTCACGAAGTGAGGCTGCAGGCGAGCACCGGGGAGCAGAAAGATGGGCTTAATGGGATGTTAGGTTAACCATTAACTAAACATCAACCACACACACACACACACACACACACACACACACACACACACACACACACACACACACACACACACACACACACACACACACACACACGCACCAGATATCTGATATGGGCCATCTGTTATGTGGATGCTCTGGTGCAATATTCAGCCATCGCACATTTACCTTTCATTACATTTCTAATGTTAAAGAGTACCTTCCATTCAGTTTATTGTATAATATAAATGAACATCGTTTTTTTTAACCGGGTTTTTGATGACAAAAAGACAAAGTTGTGTGGGTTCCAGAAAATGGATTGATTATTTTGGTGTTGCAAATACACTATTTCACCTAACTAGAGAGTAACACACATTGATTACATTGCCTGACCAATTAACCATTAACTTATGGTTTATTAAAATATCCCCAAATAGGTTTACATGAAAAAAACCTTGAATCTCAATTGAGAATGAGAACCCATGTCTCAATGAAATTACTCGTTGAAATAAAGTCACAATAAAGAAAAACTAAAGTGATTCAAACTGTAAATGTTATGTGACCCAGGATTCTATCAAAACCATAAATCACCAGTAATGACTTGTCCAACATAACTCATTATGTCATGTAATTAAAAGTACATATACTTAGTGCCTTTTGCAATTCTCTCTTTGTAACTGAATATGTTGTCCCACACTAAAGCATGACTGCCTTCTATATCAATAATTCTTAAAGTTTGATAAACATATAGTTAGTACCTCTTTGTCCCGAAT